>NC_056727.1:828653681-828851489 GCF_019279795.1 Protopterus annectens | reverse complement strand
CAAAGCCTGTGACACCATCTGGCCCCACTGATGCTGTGCTTTTAGCTTTTGAAAGGGCTGTTTTCACCTGTGCACCTGTGATTTCCGGGACACTACACTTTTCTGGTATTGTTGTGGGCCCTTTTGGGGGTGAGAGGGGGGTGAAGTTTGCATTGAATCTATCTGCCAGGATGTTGGCAATATCAGTGGGTTCAGTATATTTTGTGCTATTTTGCACTAGCTCAAAGCATATCTGCGAGTTGCCACTTAGATTCTTGACATAGCTAAAGAAGGCTTTGTGGTTATCTTTCGAGTCCTTGGCTATTTTTCTTTCAAAGTTAGCCTTGGAGGATTTTATGAGGGACCTTAGTTTCTTACTGATACTGATCAGGGATGTCTTTCCTTCTTGGGATTTGTTTTTTTCTGAACTAGTTTCCTCCTTCTATTGTATAGCCTGTTTATGGCAAGGGTCCACCACACTGGTTTCCTTCTCTTAGGGGAGTGAGTCTTGGTTTTGCTAGGGATGGCACGGTCCATGCATCTCTGTAGGTGCTCATAGAGTGCATTTCTAAAGGTTTCTGCATCTTGGGCAGCATTATCCTTTAGCGTGGGGGCTGTGAAACTTACCACCTCTGTCTTAAGTAAGGTGAAGTTTGCTTTAGAAAAGTTTTTTACTGTGCTTTCCTTAGTTGGGGGTGGTGGTGGGGTGTGGATATCCAGAGTGATTAGTTTATGGTCTGATCTAACCAGTGATGAGAGGACCTCTGGTGTGGAACACCTGTCGCCCATGTTCGTGATGACCAGGTCCAATATGTTTTCACCTCTGGTAGCGGAGTTTACCAGCTGATCTAGGACATTTGAGTTGATAAATTCCAGGAAGCGCTGGACCTGGAAGTTTGTACTTGAGTAATTTTCCCAGTTAATGGTAGGGTAATTGAAATCGCCCAATATCAGGGTGTTCGGTAGGACCTTCATGTTTTCCAGTATCTCCAGAAAGGCAGAGTGGTGGTCCTGGGTCATGGAGGGTGATCTGTAGCAGGCCATAATTTGCACTGCAAATTTGCCTGATGTTAGTTGCACATGGATGATCTCGGAGGTATCATGCTGCGCCACTAACCTGGAGGTGTAGGTATCCTTGATGAATATGGATACACCCCTTCCTTTTGTGTTTCAGTCCATGTTCTGTGGCTGAAATGTGTGGTATGAGTTGTAGCCCGGTAGTGCTGGGGTGCTCTGTGGAGCCTTGAACCAGGTTTCAGTTACTGCACAGATGTCGATGTTCTCCATACTGAGGAGTGCTTCGAGCACATGCATTTTGAGATTTAAACTCCTGGCATTGAGTAGCATAACCCTTGTTTTCTTATTTGTGCTGTTTATGGAGGTGGGTTTGACTTTTGTGCCTTGCCTAAAAAAGTACTATGGGGGAGCAAGAGCCTTGGCCAGTATTCAAAAGCCTAGGGGTGACAGGTGCAAGCCATCTCTTGCGAAGCAATGAGGCCTGTCGAGCATGTTGTCCCAGGCTGACAGACACTGGATTCCCTTTGAATGACACCAGAAGCTTAGCCAATTGTTGAAATTGATCATTTTTTCTTTATACTGCAGTATCATTATTGGTGAGGGCAGGATGCTACTCAGGGTCAGGGTCATACCTGCCTGGGCTACATGAACAGAGAGCTCTTCCATGTCTCTTTTCATGTAGTCCAGGGAGGTACGTTTCAGGTCATTCACACCAACATGAACAATGACAGAGTCATATTTGTACTTGTTCTGGAGTGACCTGAGTGCTTGTGTTATGTGGCGGATTCTGGCTCCCGACAGGCAGCTAACAGTAACCTTCTCCTTGTCCAGCCTAGTGAGGGGGACGTCAGTGTGCCTGACTATAGAGTCACCTATTACTAGTGTGTTAGGCATGTTATTTCACCTTAAGGGCTGTGATTGTGCGGCACACTGATTTTGTGTTTTATGTGCTGTCTGGTTTGTGACGAGAGGTGCAACTTTTTTGGGTGTCTGCTTTGGAGGTCTGTGATGCTTTTGCAGGTTTTTATTTAGAGCCTCCGAGTATGATTTCATGTATTTATGTGTATTTTTTGCCAGTGCTGGTTTAGTATGTCTATGTGAGGCTGGAGGTGTGGTGCAAGTGTTAACCTTCTCCTCATGACTGCTTGTTTCAGTCTTGGATGGAGAGAGCTTAGCCTCTATTTTAGCTATATAATTGCATCTCTTGCATATGTTAATGTTTTATGGCAGGAGGAGAGAGTTGTCTGTGTACATGAGGCAGTTGTAACATTGCCTCAGCATACCCAGGTTCACCAGCTGGACTGGAGAGTATACCCAAAATTGCCCTTTGGTCATGTCTGAATAGTAGGGTGAGCTGCTTAGTCGCTTGGTTGGTGAGGGGTGAATAATGAGCCTTGCCCTGCTGGGCAATCAAGTGTTGGGGTATATTAGTGCTTGCTATTACGTCTGAGCAAGTGCTGGACTGTAGGATGCTTTTTAAGTGCTTAGGTTGAGAGTTAGACTACTTTCAAGGGAAAAACTGAAGAGGAGACTTGGTGGAGCCGGGATAAATGTAGCCCTAGCTAACTGGCGCTGCCCAGATGTGCAAAACCGTGCAAATGCGGTTTTTACAGCAGAAAAATGAAAGAGATAGAAATTAGCCCAAAATGGCCCACAAACTACTAACTTCTGGGCTGGAACCACTGCTCCAGGGACAGATGGCTGCTCAAAGCTCCCTCTCTCACAGGTGGACAGAGAAACCTCCCTCTATCCAAGTAAGGTATGGTCAACTCAGAAAATTGTAACAGCCCTGAATTCAGCACTAGCCTGAAAACTGGACTATACTAGCTTAGAAAGGTGGGAAACAAGGAAATTTTTTTTTTGAAAAGATAAGGTAAAAACAGTAATAAATACACTTAAAACAGCTTTAGATGACTACAAGCAATCAGAAAAAGGCTTTTAATGAAATTACCCAATTAACCAGTAAAAAAATCTCAAAACTGAGCCCTGTTCCTGTAGTCTTCAATCAGACAAGTTCTAACTGCACACTCCTGCCACTGGGGAACCTTCTTCAAAAAAGAAGGCCTGGATTAGTGCTCACGTTATACAAACAAAGCTAGATTCAGCAGGCCTGGATCTAGTCTATGCTACAGCAAACAAGGTGCCCCAATTTCAGTAAGAAACAGTTCAAATATGCAGGCACTATAAGCCTTTAACCAGAAATTCCCAGCTCAGAAGGGCAGAGTCCAGCCTCTTCTCCCACAAGAGGGCAGACCATGAACCTTCTTAATGTAAAATAATTGGCCTGAAGCCCAAGTGCTTAAACCAGAACGAATACACTTTTAGAATAACAGACACTGAGCCCTCAATCAGCAGTTCCCAACTTAGAAGGATGTAAGCTACCTGTTCTGCCACAACAGTGCAGACCACAAACCTTAATGTAAAACAACTGGTCTGAAGCCCAAGTGCTTAAATCAAAAGGCTTAGAATGATAGCTACACTTTAATCAGGTTACTACCAAGCAGTAATGAATACAATTGAATACTTATAAGAAGGCCTGGATTAGTGCTCAAGTTATGCAAACAAAGCTAGGTTCAGCAGGCCTGGATCTAGTCTATGCCACAGCAAACAAGGTGCACCAATTTCAGTAAGAAACAGTTCAAATTTGCAGGCACTATAAGCCTTTAACCAGAAATTCCCAGCTCAGAAGGGCAGAGTCCAGCCGGTCATCCCACAAGAGTGCAGACCACGAACCTTCTTAATGTAAAATAACTGGCCTGAAGCCCAAGTGCTTAAACCAGAACTAATGCACTTTTAGAATAACAGACACTGAGTCATCAATGAACTTAGAAGGATGTAACCTACATGTCCTGCAACAACAGTGCAAACCACAAACCTTCCTAATGTAAAACAACTGGTCTGAAGCCCAAGTGCTTAAACCAAAAGGCTTAGAATGATAGTTACAGCAAGCAGTAATAAACACAATTGAGTACTTTTAAGATGACGCAAAAGCAAAATAAAGTAGGAAGAAACACAAATACAGTAAAAGCAGATGAAAAAAGTGCAATTTTTTTTTTTGATTGAGCAAATGAGATGGGCCCAGGAGGAGTATCCAAATGCAAATTTACAAGAGGGGTGGGCAGTTTCAAAGCCACCAAGATTAACACCAAAACAAAAGCAGGGAGGGTGGTTGGGGAACTAACTGAAAAAACAGAGCCACAACTTCGAGCTAGATAGTATTCAATGCAACACAAATAAATCAATTGAAATGCTGTATTATTTGAAAAAAGTGCAGATAAAGCTTTACTTACATTTACTTATATGTCCAGTTGATTTGATTGCATGTAGGTCCTAGCTGGCCAAAGCTCAGAGTTTAAGCAGAAAATAATCCAAAATGTACCACTTATATAAGGCAGGAAACAAATAACAATGAAGTAAACTACCCCCACTTATCACTGGCTATTCAAGAATTCTAACAAGTATTAACTGAAAAAACAGAGCCACAACTTCCAGCTAGATAGTATTCAATGCAACATAAATAAAACAATTTAAATGCTGTATTATTTGAAAAAAGTGCAGATAAAGATTTACTTAAATTCACTTATACGTCCAGTTGATTTGATTTCATGTAGGTCTTAGCTGGCCAAAGCTCAGAGTTAAGCAGAAAATAATCAAAAATGTACCACTTATATAAGGCAGGAACCAAATAACAATGAAGTAAACTACCCCCACTTATCAATGGCTATTCAAAAATTCTAACAAGCATTAACTGAAAAAACAGAGCTACAACTTCCAGCTGGATAATATTCAATGCAACACAAATAAATCAATTTAAATGCTGTATTATTTGAAAAAAGAGCAGATAAAGATTTACTTAAATTCACTTATACGTCCAGTTGATTTGATTTCATGTAAGTCTTAGCTGTCCAAAGCTCAGAGTTAATCATTTTGTCATTCAATTAATAACATATAAATGTTTAAATATAATGCTTTTATTGGAGAAATAATGTTAGGGTGTTGGGGGCCTTTTATCAGTGAAGTGTGCTAGTTAACATTAATGTTCATTATTTGATAGTTGAAATGATCACTGATTTAAAAAAGAGAGAAAGTTTAACTGTCATTTTTACTATTCACGATGTCAAACTTAATCATGAGCATGTATTAAGAAAATTAGTCTCCCTTCTTAACTGATTTTTCCCCACTTAGTGCACATTTTCCTTTGTAAGTAACAAGTTTTAGCAGCATGAGCTTTGTATCTTGAATGCAGCAGCAACTCAGACTTTTTCTAAATTTAGAGCAACAGGAATACGGACATTGAACTTTGACCTAGCTACTGACAGATAATGAGCAAATTAAATGTTAAAATGGACACCAAAAAGGGTGAAAAACCAAGTTTCCTAAATATAAACCTCATATAAACTAATAACAAAACAGAAAAGAAGCATTTGATCGGGCAAGTTTTTTAGATTTTTTAAATTAATTCAAGTATGTATTTTGAAACTAATTACTGTTTATCTTACTTCATTACTTGGTTACAGATATTAATTTCTGCTTCTAGCTTGCATTTTAATATTGTTCTACATAAATATATATATATATATATATATATATATATATATATATATATATATATATTTCATTATATATTTTTTTCTTTTCCATAGGTTATGTAAGTAAATTGACTTTTTTGAGATGAATCCATTCACATGGACATCAAATAGAATACTTTTGATTGCATATAGTGTACTTTGAGCATTTCAAGAGGTTTTATTAGCTTAAGATGTAGAGGAAACAGAGAAAGATAGATTAGAAGAGAGAAACAAAACTGGTAAATCACCTTTTTTGAGAAAAAGAGGTGTGAGAAGATAAAAATGTTTAAGTACCTCAAGAAAACTTATAATCTGAAAAGGTTCCATGTTCCCAAATATATATTTACAAGCATAAAAAATATTGTTTGTGTATATAAGGCAATTTTGGAGATATGAGGACATTATCTGATGGAAAAGGATAATGTTTAATTGTAACAACCTCCATGAACAGTTAGAATGGTTAAAAAAGGAAAGACTGTATTATACATGGGAGAAACATAACTCCATCAGTGAGGACTGTTGTGACATATGCTGTGGGTTAAATAGGATCTATAATTTATTAATATATATTGATCATCCTGAGTGATCCTTGATATTCTTATTCACCATTAGACTCAAAATTCATACATGAATTTAAGCCACTGGGCTTAAGAAAATCTGTATTTTTCAAAAACTTGATATTTACCTGTATGGGTTACTGGAAATAAATCAGCCCTTGGGACATAATACATAATATTGTAAAAGATTGGTAGACATGTAGAAAATCTTTTTACAGCAGATTAGCCTTGCTTTCTTGCCTTTTTTCATAGATGTTGAGGTAAGTGAAATGAGGAGGGGGCTGCTACATGGCTCCTATCTGATATGTCCATATCACAAAAACTGCAAAATCTGTCTATAAACCTAAATAAACTACACATCTTTGCATGTTGAATTTGTTATAAATAGAGACAGAGAAGTTAATATCAAGTTTTAAGACAGCAATTTATTAAACTGATTTTCAGACTGAGGATGTTAGCCCTTAAAGTGATATTATACTGATTTTCATGTCTAATCTGAAACACAAAGTAGTATCACATAGGAAGAGAGAAAAAAAATCAGACAGAGTGGGGAAGAAAAGGCAAGTGTGTTAAAATGTGTCAATTTTTTAAGGGATGTTAGTAAGGGCCTCTAAAGTGCAGCTTCTAAAATAGATGCTAGCACAATGCAATGCTAGATGAAGATTGCTTTAGACTCACAGCATTTGCCCAATGATGTCTTGTGAATTGTCTTAAGAGTTCCGCTTTATCCGTATTAAATACTAAGGCTTACTGAAATCAACATTATTTTATTTTATTATTTTTATTTAACATTGGTTAACCGGGAAAGTCTGACTAGGTTCCACAGATCCTGTTTTCAGCGGAGGCCCGGGGAGAAATGTTTCAGAAGCATGTCTTTAGAATATAATCTAGCAGCGTGATTGCTTAATTATATATTGCAGTATTAAACTGTGAAGTGTTCTAAAAAGAGGAATCATAAGTCTTTAAAATACTTTGATGCTTTTAATAAATGCATTTTCATCAGGTACATGCAGAAGATGTTAACAAAGACATCAATTCACAGCAGTTAATGACATTTTTTATTTCTTCCTGAAATGATGTATACATCTCTTTTAGACTATGTATTATATGCATTAACAATATCAACACAAAACAGTTAATATTGAAAAGAAACTAAGCTGTTAGACTTAAAATCTGTTTGTTAGTATTATTATATTGGTTATTAGGATTCTGCTAGGGTCTTAAAGTGGTCTCTTAACAGCTTTATAGATTTGGAGATAAAGAAGTTACATGTCTATTGGTACTAGTATTAATATGTTTTATCATACTTTATTAACAATATTATTGGTGTTAAATGCTGAGTGTGCTTTTATTACTCATATTTCAAATGTCACTGTGATATATATTAGAAAGCAGTGCCATTCATTTAGTACATTGGTAGTGGTATGGATTTGGTAGTGAATAGTTTTAATTATTTTATCATCAAACCAGGAACTTTTTATTCCATGATAAAGGGTTTAAATGTTTTTAAATCTGAGTTTTTAATTTCAACCTTATTTTGTTTGTCCATAACAATAATTTTCATTATTTGGTCTTCATTTTTACGCTAAGCCATCATACATTAGTTTCAAACAGTTTTTTCATATATGTCAGTTTATAATTCTGTCATTAAACATTACTGGACTTAATAGTCCTTTGAAGAGGAGTAGTTTAAACAAATACTTAAATTTACATAAAGCCCACATAATCTTTTTACAGGAAACACATTTATTAACTGAAGCATACCTCTCAACTCTATAGATTTTCACAGAATGTTCAGATTTTCCTCATATTTTTGGTCTATTTCTCAAAAAAATGTGGTTTTCTGGCAAATCATTTGCAAAGGATTGAAGATTGCAGTCAGAAAATAATGACAGACATTTGAATTTCAGACTTCATACCCTTCAGAAAATGTATGTTAATGTAATACATGTTTATCAACTTTCTACGTTTGTAAGAGCAATATTTAAAAACTGTCCTTATTTTTGAGCCTTTGTCCCCCATTATGTAAGGCTTTGTCCAGATTTCTTGCTCTAAGAGGTTAAGAGGTATGAATTGAAGATGTGGATAGATTATTGTTGAAAGAGTACTCAGTTCTAGTGGGCTCTCATTTTAAATCAAAAAGAAGAGGGACTCTGATTCTTTATAGAAATTCATTACCTACGCCTAAAGTAGTAAATACTTTTTCTGATAAAAATGGTGTGTTCAGTTGGGTCTACTTTATTTAAATGAAAACGCATTACGTTGAACACCACTCCATCGAAAAATATACACAGAACCACAAAATAATTGAACGCACAAAACTGCAAAACTCAAAATACCAAATTGTCATGTGTATCTTTAAACAGAAAAACTTATTCTTTTGGTATCAATTCATGTCAAATAATGTCTTGAAATCAGTTAATTTACTAGATGTTGAATTTAGATTTGAGTCCCTTTATTGGTTGGAGTTACATGAAGGAAGGAATTTTATACAAAATAGAATTGACTTAATGACCCCTTCTGTTAAGAAAGTTATACCAAACTTACTGCATTACTTGATTTTATCTCTTCAGAATAATTCTCCTTCCACTAATAAACTCTTGCAAATGTATAAGGCTATCAAATCGGATTTAGATGTCTACTCTGACAGTTACTGGAACTTTTTCTTTTCCATTAATAATTATTTTCCCACAGACAAAGACAAATTCAATATTTTGAAATCATCTTGTATGACTACTTCCTCATTAAGATGGAGAATATTTTTCTGAAAATATCTAAATAAATCCTTTATTACTCCTCATACATTGATTAAAAATGGGAAAAAAGATATAAACTGTTGGAGATGTAATAATAAAGTAAATGCTGATCGGTCTCATATGTTCTATGATTGTATCAATTTGAAAAAATTTTGGGATGATATAAATGATTTTATGCAAGCTATTTTTACAGACAACTTTAACTAAATCCTTAATATTAGTTAATACTCTAGTTCCAGCTTGTATTAAGGTATCTGATTACCCTTTGATTTGGTATGTTCTCGCCATAACAAGAAAAAATTATCACTAGAAATTGGAAATCTACTTCCTTTCCATCTTTACAAGAATTTAAAAATCTTCTTAATGAAGTCTCTTGTTTGGAAAAACTAACCATCGGGAATAGAATTTCTAAAAATACTTCTTCTCTTCACAGTTGGAATAAAATATATGATTTTTTTACAAAAGTAGTTCTATATTATAGTAAATATCATTTACATATTTATAAATTATTTTAAATGTATTGATCTATGGTGAACATATTGTATATAGTTATATATTGTTTATTGTTATGTTATTACTTCATGTAAAATTCATTTTATTTTGTTTTTAAAAAAAAAAATTCTAACAAGCACTAACTGAAAAAAAAAACAGAGCCACAACTTCCAGCTAGATAGTATTCAATGCAACACAAATAAATCATTTTAAATGCTGTATTATTTGAAAAAAGTGCAGCTAAAGATTTACTTAAATTCGCTTATACGTCCAGTTGATTTGATTTCATGTAGGTCTTAGCTGGCCAAAGCTCAGAGTTTAATCAGAAAATAATCCAAAATGTACCACTTATATAAGGCAGGAACCAAATAACAATGAAGTAAACTACCCCAACTTATCACTGGCTATTCAGGAATTCTAACAAGCATTAACTGAAAAAACAGAGCCACAACTTCCAGCTAGATAGTATTCAATACAACACAAATAAATCAATTTAAATGCTGTATTATTTGAAAAAAAGTGCAGTTACCCCCACTTATCACTGGCTATTCAAGAATTCTAACAAGCATTAACTGAAAAAACAGAGCCACAACTTCCAGCTAGATAGTATTCAATGCAACACAAATAAATCAATTTAAATGCTGTATTATTTGAAAAAAGTGCAGATAAAGATTTACTTAAATTCACTTATACGTCCAGTTGATTTGATTTCATGTAGGTCTTAGCTGGCCAAAGCTCAGAGTTTAAGCAGAAAATAATCCAAAATGTACCACTTATATAAGGCAGGAACCAAATAACAATGAAGTGAACTACCCCCATTTATCACTGGCTATTCAAGAATTCTAACAAGCATTAACTGAAAAAACAGAGCTACTACTTCCAGCTAGATAATATTCAATCCAACACAAATAAATCAATTTAAATGCTGTATTATTTGAAAAAAGTGCAGATAAAGATTTACTTAAATTCACTTATACGTCCAGTTGATTTGATTTCGTGTATGTCTTAACTGTCCAAAGATCAGAGTTAATCATTTTGTCATTCAATTAATAACATATAAATGTTTAAATATAATGCTTTTATTGGAGAAATAATGTTAGGGTATTGGGGGGCTTTTATCAGTGAAGTGTGCTAGTTAACATTAATGTCCATTATTTGATAGTTGAAATGATCACTGATTTAAAAAAGAGAGAAAGTTTAACTGTCATTTTTACTATTCGCAATGTCAAACTTAATCATGAGCATGTATTAAGCAAATTAGTCTCTCTTCTTAACTGATTTTTCCCACTTAGTGCACATTTTCCTTTGTAAGAAGCAAGTTTTAGCAGCATGAGCTTTGTATCTTGAATGCAGCAGCAACTCAGACTTTTTCTAAATTTAGAGCAACAGGAATACGGACATTGAACTTTGACCTAGCTGCTGACAGGAAATGAGCAAATTAAATGTTAAAACGGACACCAAGAAGGGTGAAAACCAAGTTTCCTAAATATAAACCTCATATAAACTAATAACAAAACAGAAAAGAAGCATTTGATCCGCAAGTTTTAGATTTTTAAATTAATTCAAGTATGTATTTTGAAACTAATTACTGTTTATCTTACTTCATTACTTGGTTACATATATTAATTTCTGCTTCTAGCTTGCATTTTAATATTGTTCTACATAAATATATATATATATATATATATATATATATATATATATATATATAAATATATATATATATATATATATATTTAATTATATATTTTTTTCTTTTCCATAGGTTATGTAAGTAAATAGACTTTTTTGAGATTAATCCGTTCACATGGTCATCAAATAGAATACTTTTCATTGCATATAGTGTACTTTGAGCATTTCAAGAGGTTTTATTAGCTTAAGATGTAGAGGAAACAGAGAAAGATAGATTAGAGGAGAGAAACAAAACTGGTAAATCACCTTTTTTGAGAAAAAGAGGTGTGATAAGATACAAATGTTTAAGTACCTCAAGAAAACTTATAATCTGAAAAGGTTCCATGTTCCCAAATATATATTTACAAGCATAAAAAAATATTGTTTGTGTATATAAGGCAATTTGGGAGGTATGAGGACATTATCTGATGGAAAAGGATAATGTTTTATTGTAACAACCTCCATGAAAAGTTAGAATGGTTAAAAAAGGAAAGACTATATTATACATGGGAGAAACATAACTCCATCAGTGAGGACTGTCTGTGACATATGCTGTGGGTTAAATAGGATCTATAATGTATTAATTTATATTGATCATCCTGAGTGATCCTTCATATTCTTATTCACCATTAGACTCAAAATTCATACATGAATTTAAGCCACTAGGCTTAAGAAAATCTGTATTTTTCAAAAACTTGATATTTACCTGTATGGGTTACTGGAAATAAATCAGCCCTTGGGACATAATACATAATATTGTAAAAGATTGGTAGACACATAGAAAATGTTTTTACAGCAGATTAGTCTTGCCTTTCTTGCCTTTTTTCATAGATGTTGAGGTAAGTGATATGAGGAGGGGGCTGCTACATGGCTCCTATCTGATATGTCCATATCACAAAAACTGCAAACTCTGACTGTAAACCTAAATAAACTACACATCTTTGCCATGTTGAATTTGTTATAAACAGAGACAGAGAAGTTAATATCAAGTTTTAAGACAGCAATTTATTAAACTGATTTTCAGACTGAGGATGTTAGCCCTTAATGTGATATAGGTTCATAGGTTCATTATTCTGATTTTCATGTCTAATATGAAACACAAAGTAGTATCACATAGGAAGAGAGAATAAAATCAGAAAGAGTGGGGAAGAAAAGGCAAGGGTGTTAAAATGTGTCAATTTTTTAAGGGATGTTAGTAGGGGCCTCTAAAGTGCAGCTTCTAAAACAGATGCTAGAACAATACAATGCTAGATGAAGACTGCTTTAGACTCACAGCATTTGCCCAATGATGTTTTGTGAATTGTCTTAAGAGTTCCGCTTTATCCATATTAAATACTAAGGCTTACTGAAATCAACATTATTTTATTTTATTATTTTTATTTAACATTTGTTAACCGGGAAAGTCTGACTAGGTTCCACAGATCCTGTTTTCAGCAGAGGCCCGGGGAGAAATGCTCCAGAAGCCTCTCTTTAGAATATAATCTAGCAGTGCGATTGCTTAATTATATATTGCAGTATTAAACTGTGAAGTGTTCTAAAAAGAGGAATCATAAGTCTTTAAAATACTTGGATGCTTTTAATAAATGCATTTTCATCAGGTACATGCAGATGTTAACAAAGACATGAATTCTCAGCAGTTAATGACATTTTTTATTTCTTCCTGAAATGATGTATACATCTCGTTTAGAGTATATATTATATGCATTAACAATATCAACACAAAACAGTTAATATTGAAAAGAAACTGAGCTGTTCAACTTAAAATCTGTTTGTTAGTATTATTATATTGGTTATTAAGATTCTGCTAGGGTCTTAAAGTGGCCTCTTAACAGCTTTATAGATTTGGAGATAAAGAAGTTACATGTTTATTGGTACTAGTATTAATATGTTTCATCATACTTTATTAACAATTTTATTGGTGTTAAATGCTGAGTGTGCTTTTATTACTTATATTTCTAATGTCACTGTGATATATATTAGAAAGTAGTGCCATTCATTTAGTACATTGGTAGTGGTATGGATTTGGTAGTGAGTAGTTTTAATTATTTTATCATCAAACCAGGAACTTTTTATTCCATGATAAAGGGTTTAAATGTTTTTAAATCTCAGTTTTTAATTTCAACCTTATTTTGTTTGTCCATAACAATAATTTTCATTATTTGGTCTTAATTTTTACACTAAGCCATCATACATTAGTTTCAAACTGTTTTTTCATATATGTCAGTTTATAATTCTGTCATTAAACATTAATGGACTTAATAGTCCTTTGAAGAGGGGTAGTTTAAACAAATACTTAAATTTACATAAAGCCCACATAATCTTTTTACAGGAAACACATTTATTAACTGAAGCATACCTCTCAACTCTATAGATTTTTGCAGAATGTTCAGATTTTCCTCATATTTTTGGTCTATTTCTCAAAAAATTGTGGTTTTCCGGCAAATCATTTGCAAAGGATTGAAGATTGCAGTCAGAAAATAATGACAGACATTTGAATTTCAGACTTCATACCCTTCAGAAAATGTATGTTAATGTAATACATGTTTATCAACTTTCTACGTTTGTAAGAGCAATATTTAAAAACTGTCCTTATTTTTGAGCCTTTGTCCCCCCCATTATGTAAGGCTTTGTCCAGATTTCTTGCTCTAAGAGGTTAAGAGGTATGAATGGAAGATGTGGATAGATTATTGTTGAAAGAGTACTCAATTCTAGTGGGCTCTCATTTTAAATCAAAAAGAAGAGGGACTCTGATTCTTTACAGAAATTCATTACCTACGCCTAAAGTAGTAAATACTTTTTCTGATAAAAATGGTGTGTTTATTTAAATGAAAACGCATTACGTTGAACACCACTCCATCAACACATATACATAGAACCACAAAATAATCAAACGCACAAAACCGCGAAACTCAAAATACCAAATTGTCATGTATATCTTTAAACAGAAAAACTTATTCTTTTGGTATCAATTCATGTCAAATAATGTCTTGAAATCAGTTAATTTACTAGATGTTGAATTTAGATTTGAGTCCCTTTATTGGTTGGAGTTACATGAAGGAAGGAATTTTATACAAAATAGAATTGACTTAATGACCCCTTCTGTTAAGAAAGTTATACCAAACTTACTGCATTACTTGATTTTATCTCTTCAGAATAATTCTCCTTCCACTAATAAACTCTCGCAAATATATAAGGCTATCAAATCGGATTTAGATGACTACTCTGACAGTTACTGGAACTTTTTCTTTTCCATTAATAATTATTTTCCCACAGACAAAGACAAATTCAATATTTTGAAATCATCTAGTATGACTACTTCCTCGTTAAGATGGAGAATATTTTTCTGAAAATATCTAAATAAATCCTTTATTACTCCTCATACATTGATTAAAAATGGGAAAAAAATATATAAACTGTTGGAGATGTAATAATAAAGCAAATGCTGATTGGTCTCATATGTTCTATGATTGTATCAATTTGAAAAAATTTTGGGATGATATAAATGATTTTATGCAAGCTATTTTTACAGACAACTTTAACTAAATCCTTAGTGTTAGTTAATACTCTAGTTCCAGCTTGTATTAAGGTATCTGATTACCCTTTGATTTGGTATGTTCTAGCCATAACAAGAAAAATTATCACTAGAAATTGGAAATCTAATTCCTCTCCATCTTTACAAGAATTTAAAAATCTTCTTAATGAAGTCTCTTGTTTGGAAAAACTAACCATTGGGAATAGAATTTCTAAAAAATACTTCTTCTCTTCACAGTTGGAATAAAATATATGATTTTTTTACAAAAGTAGTTCTATATTATAGTAAATATCATTTACATATTTATAAATTATTTTAAATGTATCGATCTATGGTGAACATATTGTATATAGTTATATATTGTTTATTGTTATGTTATAACTTCATGTAAAATTCATTTTATTTTGTTTTCAAAAAAAAAAATTCTAACAAGCACTAACTGAAAAAAAAACAGAGCCACAACTTCCAGCTAGATAGTATTCAATGCAACACAAATAAATCAATTTAAATGCTGTATTATTTGAAAAAAGTGCAGCTAAAGATTTACTTAAATTCACTTATACGTCCAGTTGATTTGATTTCATGTAGGTCTTAGCTGGCCAAAGCTCAGAGTTTAAGCAGAAAATAATCCAAAATGTACCACTTATATAAGGCAGGAACCAAATAACAATGAAGTAAACTACCCCCACTTATTACTGGCTATTCAAGAATTCTAACAAGCATTAACTGAAAAAACAGAGCTACTACTTCCAGCTAGATAATATTCAATCCAACACAAATAAATCAATTTAAACGCTGTATTATTTGAAAAAAGTGCAGATAAAGATTTATTTAAATTCACTTATACGTCCAGTTGATTTGATTTCATGTATGTCTTAGCTGTCCAAAGATCAGAGTTAATCATTTTGTCATTCAATTAATAACATATAAATGTTTAAATATAATGCTTTTATTGGAGAAATAATGTTAGGGTATTGGGGGGCTTTTATCAGTGAAGTGTGCTAGTTAACATTAATGTCCATTATTTGATAGTTGAAATGATCACTGATTTAAAAAAGAGAGAAAGTTTAACTGTCATTTTTACTATTCGCAATGTCAAACTTAATCATGAGCATGTATTAAGCAAATTAGTCTCTCTTCTTAACTGATTTTTCCCACTTAGTGCACATTTTCCTTTGTAAGAAGCAAGTTTTAGCAGCATGAGCTTTGTATCTTGAATGCAGCAGCAACTCAGACTTTTTCTAAATTTAGAGCAACAGGAATACGGACATTGAACTTTGACCTAGCTACTGACAGGAAATGAGCAAATTAAATGTTAAAACGGACACCAAGAAGGGTGAAAAACCAAGTTTCCTAAATATAAACCTCATATAAACTAATAACAAAACAGAAAAGAAGCATTTGATCCGGCAAGTTTTTAGATTTTTTAAATTAATTCAAGTATGTATTTTGAAACTAATTACTGTTTATCTTACTTCATTACTTGGTTACATATATTAATTTCTGCTTCTAGCTTGCATTTTAATATTGTTCTACATATATATATATATATATATATATATATATATATATATATATTTAATTATATATTTTTTTTCTTTTCCATAGGTTATGTAAGTAAATAGACTTTTTTGACATGAATCCATTCACATGGTCATCAAATAGAATACTTTTGATTGCATATAGTGTACTTTGAGCATTTCAAGAGGTTTTATTAGCTTAAGATGTAGAGGAAACTGAGAAAGATAGATTAGAGGAGAGAAACAAAACTGGTGAATCACCTTTTTTGAGAAAAAGAGGTGTGAGAAGATAAAAATGTTTAAGTACCTCAAGAAAACTTATAATCTGAAAAGGTTCCATGTTCCCAAATATATATTTACAAGCATAAAAAAATATTGTTTGTGTATATAAGGCAATTTGGGAGATATGAGGACATTATCTGATGGAAAAGGATAATGTTTTATTGTAACAACCTCCATGAAAAGTTAGAATGGTTAAAAAAGGAAAGACTATATTATACATGGGAGAAACATAACTCCATCAGTGAGGACTGTCTGTGACATATGCTGTGGGTTAAATAGGATCTATAATGTATTAATATATATTGATCATCCTGAGTGATCCTTCATATTCTTATTCACCATTAGACTCAAAATTCATACATGAATTTAAGCCGCTAGGCTTAAGAAAATCTGTATTTTTCAAAAACTTGATATTTACCTGTATGGGTTACTGGAAATAAATCAGCCCTTGGGAAATAATACATAATATTGTAAAAGATTGGTAGACACATAGAAAATGTTTTTACAGCAGATTAGTCTTGCCTTTCTTGCCTTTTTTCATAGATGTTGAGGTAAGTGAAATGAGGAGGGGGCTGCTACATGGCTCCTATCTGATATGTCCATATCACAAAAACTGCAAAATCTGTCTATAAACCTAAATAAACTACACATCTTTGCCATGTTGAATTTGTTATAAACAGAGACAGAGAAGTTAATATCAAGTTTTAAGACAGCAATTTATTAAACTGATTTTCAGACTGAGGATGTTAGCCCTTAAAGTGATATTATTCTGATTTTCATGTCTAATCTGAAACACAAAGTAGTATCACATAGGAAGAGAGAAAAAAAATCAGACAGTGTGGGGAAGAAAAGGCAAGGGTGTTAAAATGTGTCAATTTTTTAAGGGATGTTAGTAAGGGCCTCTAAAGTGCAGCTTCTAAAATAGATGCTAGAACAATACAATGCTAGATGAAGATTGCTTTAGACTCACAGCATTTGCCCAATGATGTTTTGTGAATTGTCTTAAGAGTTCCGCTTTATCCGTATTAAATACTAAGGCTTACTGAAATCAACATTATTTTATTTTATTATTTTTATTTAACATTTGTTAACCGGGGAAGTCTGACTAGGTTCCACAGATCCTGTTTTCAGTGGAGGCCCAGGGAGAAATGCTCCAGAAGCATGTCTTTAGAATATAATCTAGCAGCGAGATTGCTTAATTATATATTGCAGTATTAAACTGTGAAGTGTTCTTAAAAGAGGAATCATAAGTCTTTAAAATACTTGGATGCATTTAATAAATGCATTTTCATCAGGTACATGCAGAAGATGTTAACAAAGACATCAATTCACAGCAGTTAATGACATTTTTTTTCTTCCTGAAATGATGTATACATCTCTTTTAGAGTATATATTATATGCATTAACAATATCAACACAAAACAGTTAATATTGAAAAGAAACTGAGCTGTTAGACTTAAAATCTGTTTGTCAGTATTATTATATTGGTTATTAAGATTCTGCTAGGGTCTTAAAGTGGTCTCTTAACAGCTTTATAGATTTGGAGATAAATAAGTTACATGTTTATTGGTACTAGTATTAATATGTTTCATCATACTTTATTAACAATATTATTGGTGTTAAATGCTGAGTGTGCTTTTATTACTCATATTTCTAATGTCACTGTGATATATATATTAGAAAGTAGTGCCATTCATTTAGTACATTGGTAGTGGTATGGGTTTGGTAGTGAGTAGTTTTAATTATTTTATCATCAAACCAGGAACTTTTTATTCCATGATAAAGGGTTTAAATGTTTTTAAATCTGAGTTTTTAATTTCAACCTTAGTTTGTTTGTCCATAACAATAATTTTCATTATTTGGTCTTCATTTTTACACTAAGCCATCATACACTAGTTTCAAACTGTTTTTTCATATATGTCAGTTTATAATTCTCTCATTAAACATTAATGGACTTAATAGTCCTTTGAAGAGGAGTAGTTTAAACAAATACTTAAGTTTACATAAAGCCCACATAATCTTTTTACAGGAAACACATTTATTAACTGAAGCATACCTCTCAACTCTATAGATTTTCGCAGAATGTTCAGATTTTTCCTCATATTTTTGGTCTATTTCTCAAAAAATTGTGGTTTTCTGGCAAATCATTTGCAAAGGATTGAAGATTGCAGTCAGAAAATAATGACAGACATTTGAATTTCAGACTTCATACCCTTCAGAAAATGTATGTTAATGTAATACATGTTTATCCGCTTTCTAAGTTTGTAAGAGCAATATTTAAAAACTGTCCTTATTTTTGGGCCTTTGTCCCCCCATTATGTAAGGCTTTGTCCAGATTTCTTGCTCTAAGAGGTTAAGAGGTATGAACTGAAGATGTGGATAGATTATTGTTGAAAGAGTACTCAATTCTAGTGGGCTCTCATTTTAAATCAAAAAGAAGAGGGACTCTGATACTTTGCAGAAATTCATTACCTACGCCTAAAGTAGTAAATACTTTTTCTGATAAAAATGGTGTGTTCAATTGGGTCTACTTTATTTAAATGAAAACGCATTACGTTGAACACCACTCCATTGACACATATACACCGAACCACAAAATAATCGAACGCACAAAACCGTGAAACTCAAAATACCAAATTGTCATACTTGGCCAACCCCACCGCCCGAAACATACTACCCACCCAAACAAAATAAATAAAACCACAAACATACACCAACCAAAACCCTACTTCTAACCCTACACTAAACCCCACATACACCATTATCTATGCACTCTCCTTAACCCCTCCCTAACACTAAGGTCCGTAACTACCACACACTTACCCTATGGAGCTATACCCAAACAAAATAAATAAACCACACACATACACTAACCAAACCCCTACCTCAAGCCCTACACTAAACGTTAAATACATTACCATATTACATTACCTATCTATGCACTTAACTTAACCCGCACCCTAATCCTAACCCTAATGTCCATAACTATAGCAAACTTACCTTACAGATCTGTAGCTCAGACGGGCCAACCAAAACTCTTCCACATTTCGAATTTCGCAGTAATTACGCAGTTTTGTGAGTTTGATTATTTCACAGTTCGATGTATATGTGTCAGAGTGGTGTTCGACGTAATGCATTTTCGTTTAAATAAAGTAGACCCGTTCAGTTTGGTGGCAGTAGAAATAAAACATTATCCTTTTGTGAATACATTTTGCATACCTGGAACTGCAGTTAAAGCTGCTAAGAAGCTTTTAGACAACATGACTTGGTATGCAAATGGTGTATTGATAATTGCAGGAGATTTTCATTGTATTTTGTCTAGTAAGGACACTACAAATGATAAAAAACCCAGATTTCCTCAGGTGCTAAACATTTAAAACAATGTATTACTAATTTAAATTTGTCTGATACATATTATTTAAAGTAAACAAAATATCTTATCTTTACTCATTATTCATATAGAATTGGCACCCAAATTAACATTGACAAAGTTTGCACTTCAAGTGGCTTTTATACTAAAATCAAAAAAGTGTTGATACATTGTGTCCATTATCTGACCACAATGCTATTACTTTTACTATTACTTTGAAACCTAAAAATGTGATCCATTGTCAGAGAATTCCAGCTTATATAATAAAAATGATAGCTTTTAAAGTGTTTGCTGGAAATAAATCAATTTATTGAATTTAATAACAAAGAAGCAACAGAAGTCATTTTATGGGATGCATTAAAAGCCTATCTGTATAGAAGAATTAAAAATTGGTATTTATATAAAAGAAGAGAGTGAGATAAATAATTATAGATTTTGCAATCAAATATAGATAAGTTAAAATTAAACTTAAAACCCAATGATAAAGTTGCAAATGCTGAATTAAAATATTGCCTCAAACTAGAAATAATTCACAGTATAAATTCAATAAATCTGGAAACACTGAAACTACAGTCATATTCAATAAATTCTAAAAGTTTGCAAAAATTAGCAATCAGAGCTAAGAAAAATATTTGATAAGGTGTATGAAGAGTTGTATGAAAGATTGGAGACTAAGAAGGGAGAAAAGGACCTGTACCTATTGGCTAGACAGAGGGACCGAGCTAATAAAGATGTACAGCAGGTAAGGGTGATAAAGGATAATGAGGGAAATGTACTCACAAGCGAGGAGAGTGTTGAGCAGATGGAAAGAGTACTTTGAGGGGCTGATGAATGAAGAGAATGAGAGTTAGAGAAGATTGAATGATGTGCGGATAGTGAATCATGAAGTGCAGTGGATTAGCAAGGAGGAAGTAAGGATAGCCATGAAGAAGATGAAGAATGGAAAGGCTGTTGGTCCAGATGACATACCTGTGGAAGCATGCAGGTGTTTAGGTGAAATGGCAGTGGAGTTTTTAACTAGATTGTTTAATGAACTCTTGGAAAGTGAGAGGATGCCTGAAGAATGGAGGAAAAAGCATTTTGGTACCGATTGTTAAGAATAAGGGTGATGTGCAGAGCTGTAGTAACTACAGAGGGATTAAATTGATCAGTCACAGCATGAAGGTATGGGAAAGAGTAGTGGAAGTTAGGTTAAGAAGAGAGGTAATGATTAGTGATCAGCAGTATGATTTCATGCCAGGAAAGAACACTACATATTGCGATGTTTGCTCTGAGAGTACTGATGGAGAAGTACAGAGAAGGTCAAAAGGAGTTGCATTGTGTCTTTGTGGGCTTGAAGAAAGCATATGACAGGGTGCCTAGAGAGGAGTTGTGGTATTGTATGAGGAAGTTGGGAGTGTCAGAGAAGTATGTAAGAGTGGTACAGAATATGTACGAGGGTAGTGTGACAGCAGTGAGGTCTGCAGTGGGAGTGATGGATGCATTTAAGGTGGAGGTGGGATTACATCAAGGATCAGCTCTGAGCCCTTTCTTATTTGCAATGGTGATGGACAGGTTGACAGACGAGATCAGACAGGAGTCCCCATGGACTATGATGTTTGCAGATGACATTGTGATCTGTAGTGAGAGTAGGGAACAGGTGGAGGAGACCCTGGAGAGGTGGAGATATGCTCTAGAGAGAATAGGAATGAAGGTCAGCAGGACTAAGACAGAATATATGTGTGTGAATGAGAGGGAGGATAGAGGAATGGTGAGGATGCAGGGAGTAGAGGTTGCGAAGGTGGATGAGTTTAAGTACTTGGGATCAACAGTTCAGAGTGTGGAAGAGAGGTGATGAAGAGAGTACAGGCAGGATGGAGTGGGTGGAGAAGAGTGTCAGGAGTGATTTGTGACAGATGATTACCAGTAAGAGTGAAAGGGAAGGTCTACAAGAGGGTAGTGAGACCAGCTATGTTATATGGGTTGGAGACAGTGGCATTGACAAAAAGGCAGAAGTCAGAGCTTGACGTGGCAGAGTTGAAGATGTTAAGATTTGCACTGGGTGTGACGAGGATGGACAGGATTATGAATAAGTATATTAGAGGGTCAGCCCAGGTTGGAAGGTTTGGAGACAAAGCCAGAGAGGCAAGATTACGTTGGTTTGGACATGTGCTGAGGAGGGGTGCAAAGTATATTGGGAAAAAGATGCTAAGGATGAAGCTGCCAGATAACAGGAAAAGAGGAAGGCCTAAGATAAGGTTTATGGATGTGGTGAGAGAAGACATGCAGGTGGTTGGTGTGACAGAGCGCAATGCAGAGGACAAGAAGAAATGGAAACAGTTGATCCGCTGTGGTGACCCCTAATAGGAGCAGCTGAAAGACAAAGATCTAAGAAAAAAATAAATATAAGTTATATTAAAGAAATAACTTTAAAAAGGGGACATAAAATTAAAGAGGTAACTGATCTAAAAGATATTTTTAAATGTTTTAGAGGCTATGAGAAATTTAATAAAAACATAACTTTTGAAAATATAGCAGATAGTTTTTTTTGAAAAATATTATACAGGACAAATTAACCAATGAACAAAAAGTCATAATTGATAAATAATTTTTCTTTAAAGAATTAAAAGATCAAATAAATAAGCTTAAAGCAAACAAAGCCCCAGATCTAGCCTGTATAATTCCAGAGTTATATAAATTAATCCCCAATAATATAATATATAGTTTACGTAAAGTATTTGAACAAGTTAAATCTAATTTAAGTGTTCCCCACTTCTTAGAATTACTTCTTGTATCTCCTATCCTTAAACAAGATAAAAATTCTAAATTGTGTTCCTCTTATAGACCTATATCATTGCTAAATGCAGATTATAAAATGTTTATGTCTATCCTTGCAAAAAGATTAAATCTCATTATGCCAAGATTAATAAATGATGACTAGACTGGTTTTATTTTGCATATAAAGGTTCAAGATAATATAATTACACTAAATACATTAATTGATATAGCTAACAAATAAAAAAAGAATTAACAATAATATGTTTAGATTTAGATAAAGCTTTTGATTCTATTACTTGGCTCTACTTGTTTAAAGTACTTAAAGAATATAATTGTTCTATAAAATTCATTAATTTAATAACAAGCCTCTATAGTAACTCATTTTTTTTGTTAAAATTAGTTTGTTTCTATATAGTTCCTTTAAAACCCTAAAGGCACTAAACAAGAATGTCCTTTGTCCCCTTTATTATTTGCTTATGCTATTGAGCCTTTTGCTAATTATATTAGGTCTAATAAAGAAATTAATGGATTCTCAATAGCTAGCAATTATAGTTATAAAATTCAGTCATTTGCAGATATTTTGACAACTTGTGGAGACAATGAATCCTCACTTATGTTAGGTCTAATAAATAAATTAATGGATTCACAATAGTAATTATAGTTGTACAATTCAGTCATTTCCAGATATTTTGATAACTTGTAGAGGCAATGAATCCTCACTAGAACATGTACTGATTTCTATAGATTTTGAAAAAGTTTCAGGCTTAAAATGTATTAATTCCAAAACTAAAACTTTACTTATAAATAAAAAATTACTAGATATCTAAAAAAACTTTAAGATATTTAAGTGGAATAATTTGCAAATTGATTACCTTGGGGTAATTATTAAACCTTCTTTATAAACGATTCAATTTTAACAAGCTACAGTAATTTAATACTATCACTAAGGTAATTGATAAATGGAATAAATCCTTTTTCACAGTGGAAGATAAACTTGCTTTGAAAATACGGTAATCTTTCCAAAAATGTAGTTTGTTACACAACTGTTGATATTTCTTCCTTCTAAAAAAAATTAAAGAAGTTGAACACTATTCACACCAAATTTCTATTGTTCCCTAAAAAACAAGAATATCTTTTGAATGGCATATTAAAAGTTGGCAAGACAGTGTCATACATTTCCTAAATATCGAATTATATACTCAATCCACTATTCTGAATATAAATCATATTATGGTTAAACTCTTCATATAAATCTAATTGGAAATCCATCAGTGAAAGATTCGCCAGTAATAGATATGTTGTGGATTCTTATACTCATTTTCGAATAAATTATTTTTATTGGATTCTAAAAAATGTGTGCATGAATGATAGGAAAAATCTTAGTTCTTATCCATTTACAGACCATATCATTCACACCTTTAAAAGTTTATGAACTCTAATTATTTAGTTAATGATTTATTTTTTATTATTCCCTATACCTAATATTAATGGCTGTTTAGAAACATTCAATACAAGTAAAATGTCAGAACTTAAAGATACAGGTTTAATTTTCTAGCATCAGTTTTTAAATGGAAATTAAGTATATACATCAGATCGTTTACTAGCTAAATATTGCTTAGAGAAAAATAATTGTTTATATATACAACATTGTAAAACAACTGTAACAGAATAAATTAAAATCACTATGGATTTTCAAACAAAACATATGCCTAAGAGCTTAAGAGTTTTTCTTTAAAATCAATAGTAGTGATAAATCTTTCTTGTCTGTAATATATAGCATTTTAAGGGTGGAGTTTCCTTCTTTAGATTCCTGCTTTTGGAATTACTCTTCTAAAACCAATGGGCTTGAATTCTCTGATACTGATAAGAGTTTAATTCTGAAGTATGGAGGGAAAAAATTACATCTTCTCTTTATTGGAAGGTTTATACTTGGAAATTTCTCTACAGAGTTTTTTAACACCTCACAAAATTGAATTAATATATAAAACTGGGAAAACAAATTGTTGGAGATGTAATGAGGATTCTAATGCCGATTGGCTCCATATGAGATTAGAATGTAAAATGGTTACACCATTCTGGAGTGAATTTAGAAATTTTACTCAAGCATTGTCAACAGATAAATGTAACAAACTCATTGATCATGTTTAATTCTCCAGTTGTAGAATTTATCCCTAAACTACAGACATCTCTTCCTTGGTCCATTTTAGACATTGCAAGAAAAATGGTTACAAATAATTGGAAATTAAAAAACTACTCTATCTTTCAATGAATTTATATGTTTAGTGAATAATGTCAAAAAGAATTGTCAACCAGAAAAATGAAAACAACTAATACCACACATAAGTATAAATATTAGTTAAAATTAAGTGATTTACTAGATAAATATTAATGGCTGGTTTATTTTATTGTAATTTGTTATGGTCTTTTGTAAATAGTTATGACTATTTAAAATTTTTGTTTTATACATTATATTTGTTTATTTAAAATGTTTTTCCAAAAAAATATAGTCAGTTCAGAGGTATGATGCCAACCCAAAGTTATTGATTTCAGTGTTCATTGCCAAAATACATAGTTCCAGGATTTCACCATCATAAGATGGCGCATATCTTATGCAAAACATGCAGCTATCTTCTGGGGAACAAGTGGCAAGCATTTTTTATGAAAATCTTTACTCTAGAAAGGAAAGTGGCAGACAAAGGCTAAAGTAATGTAGATCTACCGAATTAATAGTTGCTCTATATTGTTTCTCTCCCTATGATAGATGTTAAAGGAGATCCATACTAACATCAGTTATTTGCTCTGTTCCTAGAAATCCTGTCTGTATTTGTAATTAGTTTGTTTATATCATAACTTATCTGATGGTAGACCTTGTATGTTTGTCACTTTTATTTGTTTGTTAAGTTAATGTCATTCCTATAAATATTCATATTTTTGGCTGTCCATCTCTGGACTGTGACATGCAAATCACCCCTCCTTATGTTTTCTCTGTACCTAAAAATTGTGCATCAATAAATATGTTGCATATCTTGATATGTGCAAAAGTACTTGGTTGTATAAGCACACAATTTAGTAGTTTGCTATGCAGATATGGTGCTTATGAATAAAGCATGATGTTAAGTGGCACATATTTTAGAACTGCAGTAGTAGCAGTGCCTTTTCTGGGGGGGGTGGCACTGCAGATTAAGTATTTACTGGTTCATGCAAGCTGCATTTGAATTTGATTATGAAAATGAATTGCATATTAACAGTAAGGAGATTTTAAGAATAGTTTAGAAAGATTAAACAATCCTTTTCATCTAAAACTAATCTTTCTTAAATGTCCTGGTGTTATTTTACAGAAAAGTAAAGTCTCATTGGCAGCTGGATAGTATGTTGGCAGAGTTTCATTAGCATCCAAATTACCCAGGATAAACATTTATGGATCATTTGACAAAATCACCCCTGGTTTCACAGTAGCAAGCCCACCCAAGCACCACCCAACATAGTCAAGTGTCACCACCTACTGATGAGGGATTTTCCCACATTGTGAATATACACTGTGTAAGGGCAATGTTGGCAGTGAAAATTCATGATACACTCCATCATGTCAGAAAAAACATTTAGAATTGCTGACAATATGCATTTATATATTTAATTTTAACAAACTATAGTAATTTAATACTATTACTAAGGTAATCAATAAATGGAATAAATCCTTTTTCACAGTGGAAAATAGACTCACTTTGATAAAAGTGGTAATCCTTCCAAAAATTTAGTTTGTTACACAATCTTTGATATTTCTTCTTTCTAATTTTTTTTTTAAAAAAGCTGAACACTATTCTCACCAAATGTCTATGGTTCTCTAAAAAACAAGAATATTTTTCAACTGGCATATTAAAAGTTGGCAAGATAGGGTCATAAGTTTCCCAACAATTAAATTATATACCAGTTACCAAATAGCATTTATCAAGTTACTCGGACATCCACCCTAGCTTATTCACAGATAATACCACTGTACTAACCAAAGTACCTCTCCAAAGGCACCCCCATTATCACACCACCAGTAATAACTATACCATTGTTAGGAAAAAAATTATATGCATTATATCCCAGTGCGGTGATATACAGCCCAACCCAGGCAAACCTAGCAAATCTCTCATGCTAGCAACCATAAATCTCCAAAGCCTTAGAAACAAGATACCTGAACCCCAGCAAACCTAGCAAATCTCTCATGCTAGCAACCATAAATCTCCAAAGCCTTAGAAACAAGATACCTGAACTCCAGTTGCGGATTTCACAAAATAACCCTGATATTGCTACCAAAACCTGGTTGAAATCATACATAAAATACACAGAACCCCCCCCCCCCGGCTACTCATGCCTGAGAGCCAATCGGCGCCACAAGAGAGGAGGGGGAGTAACAATACTCCTCCCTAGCAAATACACTTTAATTCTGTACTCAAAACCAACACCCAAATTCTCCCCAACCAAAGGACTAATCTCTATATTAAAACTTAGCAGTCATAAAAACATTTGCATACCCACCCTGTATATTCCTCCAAGAAACAACATACTAATATTAGAAAACATACTTGCCTTGACATTCCAAAACATAGATAATGCAACCGTCATCCTAGGTGATGTATTGGCTAGACATTGCCCAAAAGAACCCCTCAAACAACAAACCTTTACAACTTTTCCCAACTAATTCAAGACATCACCAGACCCCACAAAAATAACAATTGTGGTTCCACAATACACTGGATATTAATGCCCAATACTAACAATATCACCACTGCAGGCATACTACCTAATACCATTAGCGACCCCCAACCAGCATATATCCTATGCAAATCTACCCTAACCCCAGGCTAACACCAATACAAATCAACAGAAATTTGACTAAGTTCCAACTATCCATATTTAATGAAACCTTATGGAAAGTAAATTGGCAACCCCTCAAATTCTTACTATTTAAATGAGGCTATTGAATTCTAACTCAACATTCCTAGACATCCTAAATAGGCAAGCACCCACCCACCCAAAATGAATAAAACATAACCATGCAAGTTGGGGCTCAAAATCCACCAAAGAAGTCATCTCCACAAGGGATAAAATCTGGAATTCATGGCAGAAAAACAAAGACTCCTCAACTCTACTACAATACAAGCAACTCTGTAAGCAGGCAAAATGACTAATAACCAGAGATAAAAAAACGCTACCTCCTCCTACAAAGCCAACAAAGATAGTCCCAAAAAATCCTGGTCCTCCATTAACCAACTATTACACCCAGGCTCTCAAATCAACCCATCCCTTGACCCATTGAACAACTAACCTAACCACCACCTTTCCTATAGCTAACACCACCACCACCACCTGATGACCATATCATCTCAGAAAGCAATCCTACCTTCCCGTCCAACATAAAATTCTCCGCATACCCACTGCCGCAATAAAAAAAATGTTTACTTAAGTTTAAAACCACGTACTCTGGCCCCTGATAATCTACCCTTACACTTCCTTCAGCTACCTGTAAACCCTATAGTTTATCCCATCAGCATACTCATTAACAGATCGATTAAAGAATCCATACTCTCAGGCATCTGCAAAAAAGCTTACATTCTCCCCTTACACAAAGGCAGCACCAACATAGACACTACAAACTTTTGACCCATAGCAATTCTCTCACCTCTCTCTAAAATACTGGAAAAATGCATGCATCCCCAACTCCTTAACCACCTGCTTGAAAACCAAATTCTATCACCAACTCAGCATGGTTTCAGACCAGGACACTCCACCACCACTGCCCTTCCTCTTCTTCCTTGATGCAGTTAATCAGGCATGGAATTCTGGCAAAATAATCGCTTCTCTTTTCCTAGACCTCTCCAAAGCTTTTGATACCATTTCCCACACCATTCTCCTCTCTAAACTATCCTCCCTCCACATTTCCCCACCTACCCTACAATGATTCAATAGTTATCTCTCCAGTAAGCAGCAATCCATCAAATGGCAACAATCTTATGCTCCTTTACTCAATACCTCCACAGGGGTACCCCAAGGCTCCATTCTTGGTCCTCTCTTATTTAGCATTTATTAACAAATTTCACTCCACTCTCTCACAATACTCAGTAATCCAAAATGCTGATGACTCTACTATAATATGCACTGCTAATTCCAGCTATAAACTCCAGCAAATCATCCAGAATGCCCTCACCTCTATTGAATCTTGGTTGCTTAATCATCTAGCCCTAAATCTGAAAAAAAAACTTAGTACTTTTTAACCCTAAGAAAAACACTCCTCTAGATAAAAAAAAAAAGCTCTTCACTATACAAGCCCAAGGCAATTCCACTATAGACGTTGTCCCACACTAAGCTACTAGGCATTATTATAGATGAAAACCTTAACTTTGACCTATACATAAACAATATCATCAAAAAAATGCCAAAAGCCCTGTATGCTCTATAGGTACCAACACTTTCTTATCCTCTTTACTAGACAGACCCTTACAACCACCTTTTTATTGCCCTGTCTCCTTTATGGTGCCCCTCTCCTCACTAATATCCAAAATTCTGCAAAATCTAAACTTAATATGAACTACAACAGAATAGCCAAATTTACCACCAAGAATTCTCATCCCACCACTGTAACTCACTGAAACAATGAGGTTGGATGAAACTCCCCCATAATCTTTCATTCACTCAACTAACTACAGCACACAAAATAATCTACAGACCTACAGACTGTCCTGCTGTCTCGACATTACTTGCCTCATACCAACCCAGCAAGCAACAAAGATCTGAAAATCATCTACTTCTAAAAGTAGAAAATCCTACTGTACATACTGGTCAACACCTCTACTCCTTCATCATCACCAAATTATGGAACTCTCTTCCATATTTTATAAGAAACACAGGCAGCTTCAAACGAACACTGAAAAATCATCTCAACTCTTCCTGGCTATGTACCTGCTCTATAACCTAACCTCCTCCTTCTCCTTATATGATTACTAAACTGCTTTTTACGACTGCCGACTGATGAAATTTTCTCCATAATTATTATTTTTCATCACTTGTTGATACTGGTACAATAATGCTGATTAATATATCTCTATTTATACCTCTCTGAATGAATTCATCTGGCAACCAACAAAATTCCTGCTTTTGTGTATACATTCCCTATATATTAGTGTAATCACTATGAGTAACACTGCATCTACTTTTGTACCAATTAATGTTTAATATTTTCTGCATCTATGTGGTTGTTGGAGATTTTCTCCCTGGGCCTCCACTGAAAATGGGCTCTTTTAGGACCAGTGGACTTTCCCAGTAAACAAATGCAATAAATAAATAAAATAAATAAATAAATCCACTATTCTGAATATAATCACATTATGGTTAAACTCTTCATATAAATCTAATTGGAAAGCCATCTGTGAAAGATTATTTGCCAGTAATAGATATGTTGTGGATTCTTATACTCATTTTGGAATAAATACATTTTATTGAATTCTAAAAGATATGTGCATGAATGATAGCAAAAATCCTAGTTCTTATCCATTTACAGATCATATTATTCACACATTTAAAAGTTTATGAACTCTAATTATTTAGTTAAGGATTTATTATTTTTGTATTATTCCCTATACGTAATACTTATGGCTCTTTAGAAATATTCAATACAAGTAAAATGTCAGAACTTAAATATACAGATTTAATTTTCTGGCATCAATTTTTAAATGGAAATAAAGTATATATATATATATATATATATATATATATATATATATATATATCAGATAATTTACTAACTAAATATTGCTTAAATAAAAATAATTGTTTAAATATACAACATTGTAAAAAATTATAACAGAATACATTAAAATCACTAGGGATTTTCAAACAAAACATATCCCTAAGATCTTAGAGTTTTTCTTTAAAATCAATGGTATTATAAGTAGTGACAAATCTTTCTTGTCTGTAATATATAGGATTTTAAGGGTGAAGTTTACTTCTTTAGATTCATGCTTTTTGGAATTACTCTTCTAAAAATCAATGGACTTGAATTCTCTGATACTGATAAGTCTGGAGAGAAAAACATCTTCTCTTTATTGGCAGGTTTATACTTGGAAATTTCATCACAGAGTTTTAACTCCTCATAAAATTGAATTAATATATAAAATTGGGAAAACCAATTGATGGAGATGTAATGAGGATTCTAATGCTGATTGGCTCCATATGACATTGGAATATAAAATGGTTGCACCATTCTGGAGTGAATTTAGAAATTTTACTCAAGCATTGGGGACAGATAAATGTAATATAACCAACTCATTGATTTTGTTTAATGCTCCAATTCCAGAATATATCCTTAAACTACAGACACCTCTTCTTTGTTCCATTTTAGCCATTGCAAGAAAAATAGTTGCAAAGAATTGGAAATGTAAAACTACTCCATCTTTCCGTGAATTTATATATTTGGTAAAGAATATAAAAAAGAATTGTCAAGCATAAAAAATAAAAGCAACTAATATCACACATCAGTATAAATATTGGTTAAAATTAAGTGATTTACTAGATAAATACTAATGGTTTGGTTTATTTTATTGCAATTTGTTATGGACTTTTGTAAATAGTTATAACTATTTTAAATTTTTGTTTTATAGATTATATTTGTTTATTAAATTTTTTTTTTTCAAAAGGATCCAGTCAGTTGAGCGGTATGATGCCAACCCAAAGCTATTTCTTTCAGTGTTCATCAACAAAATACATAGTTCCAGAATTTCACCATCATAAGATGGTGCATATCTTATGCAAAATATTCAGCTATGTTCTGGGATGGGAAAAGACAGTAACTGAAACAAGTGACAAGCGATTTTATGGAAAACTTTCCTCTAGAAAGGAAAGTGGTAGCCAAAGGCTAAAGTAATGTAGCTCTACCAAATTAATAGTTGCTCTATATTGCATGTCTTTCACTATGATGCTGTGGAAGGAGAGCCATACTCACATCAGTTATTTGCTCTGTTCCTAGAAATCATGTCTGTATTTGTAATATGTTTGTTTATTATCAGAACTTATCTGATAGTAGACCTTGTATGTTTGTCACTTTTATTTGTATGTTAACATCATTCCTATAAATATTTATATTTTTGGCTGTCCATCTTGGGACTGTGACATCATTTCCCCCTTATTTTTTCTCTGTACCTAAAATTTTTATCAGTAAATATGTTGCATATCTTTATATCATATGTAAAAGTGTTTGGTTGCATAAGTACATGATTTAGCAGTTTGCTATGCAGATATGGTGCTTATGGATAAAGCATGATGTTAAGTGGCACAGATTTTAGAACTGCAGTAGTAGCAGTGCCTTTTCTGGGGGGGTGGCACTGCAGATTAAGTATTTACTGGTTCATGCAAGCTGCATTTGAATTTGATTATAAAAATGAATTAGAACCGTAGTAGTAGCAGTGTCTTTTTTTTTTTTTGGGGGGGGTGTATGGTGGCACTGTAGATTAAGTATTTACTGGTTCATGTAAACTGCATCTGAATTTGATTATAAAAATGAATTGCATATGAACAGTAAGGAGATTTTTCAAATTATTTAGAAAGATTAAACAATCCTTTTCATCTAAAACTAATCTTTCTTAAATTCCCTGGTGTTATTTTACAGAAAATGTCTTGTTGGCAGCAGGATGGTACATTGGAAGAGTTTCATTAGCATCCAAATTACCCAGGATGGACATTTACTGGATCATTTGACAAGCGTCCCTGGTTTTGCAGTAGCAAACCCCACCCAAGTACCACCCACCGTAGTCAAGTGTCACCACCTACTGATGAGGGATCTTCCCACATTATGAATGTACACTTTGCAAGGGCAATGTCGGCAGTGAAAATTCATGATACACTCCATCACGTCAGAAAGAACATTTAGGATTGCTGACAATATGCATTTATGCATTTAATTTTATATATATATATAGAGAGAGAGAGAGACACACACACACACACACACACACACATATATATGTGTGTGTGTGTGTGTGTGTGTGTGTGTGTGTGTGTGTGTGTGTGTGTATATATATATATGTATATATATATATATATATATATATATATATATATATATATATATATATATATATATATATATATATATATATATATATATATATATATATATATATATATATATATATATATATATATACATATTGTGAGAGTAAAGAACAGGTTAAAATGGATTTCTGTGGATTTTTCTGAAAATGTAAAATAAATGTTCGGCATTTCAGTGTGTAGAGTGCACTCATTTTAAACTCTGTTACCTAACTTGGCAAAAACTATGTAGCTTGGTATTAATTGTTAACAAGAATCAGGAGTAAAATATTTTATCTCTTATAAACTATGCAGCTTGTGTAAAATTATTATCTGCAAACAGGTCAAGATGAACTCTTGTATGCAGTTGTGTCTCGTCAACATGATATGCAAGATAAGCCAAGGACAAAAGGAGTTATTCTTCAGGAACAGAATGTTTAAAATATGGAAAACAAACTGTCAGCAGACCAGCTTCAAAGGAAAGATGTATTATTCTTGCAAATTCTCTAAACTGCTGATGCAGGCAGAAAAGACACTATAAAGATTGGGACTTTTTCTTTTGTATCTGAGACTTTGATTCTTCTATTCTTGCAGACCTGATGCTGTAAGCTGAAGTATATTTTTGATATATATACCTTTCATTGTTAAGCTGGATATTAACCTTGTGTGCAGTAAATGAATATCGTAACAGCAGAACTGTCTCAGTGTCTTCATTGAGTAAAGGTACAGACAACCTAAATAGTGCAGTTTAGCAGTGGCAAGACCAGTCCAGTCAAAATAACCAGAGAGGTGGCCTGAACAGGTGCCTCTCACAGTGCGACATTCCAGCACAGACCTTCTTAGAATCAATTCTTCTCTTCCTAAACTTCGTCCATTGACTTGAGGATGAAACACTGCAGTGCAGTACAGGGCAGTATGGTAATTTTTCTTCAGACAGTTTGTGACCCACAAGGTATGAAAATTATATTATACTTCCGAAATTTTCATCTCACCAGCATCTAGTGAAAGACAGCAGAGAATTTTCCCACAACTGATCTTCGTGTCAAGACTGGCCACCTTGTCCTGAACATTTGTGGTAAATATTTTCTTCTGTTTTTCTTTTAACAATGAATGCAATTCATGAAAATGCCAAGAAGTGCACTCAGTCTTTTACTTTTGATGTGTCTGAACCATGTATAAATGTGTGGAATTATTTAATTACATAGTATGATCAGCATGTTAGCATCTGTAAGTCTTTGTTAGGGAAAAATTAATAATTTAGCATTATGTACGTGGATCTCTACTTTTCATTGGTATGTACGCAAGGCTAAAGTGCCACAAGATGTACAAAAATGTGCTATCTGCAATGATTTAAATGTTGCTTTTTGCATGCCTTGTCATAAACGTATTGTACAAAACCCGGAACACAACCATGATAAAATAATGCTTGAAGCACAGACAATGGTTCCTGTTTCTATATATCCTGCTGGAAAAGATTTGTTAGACAGTGATGCTAATGTCAAAGTTTGTACTTTACAGTCTGATTTGCAGGAGTTTAAAGATTGGATTGCCAAAGTTAGCAACCAGCAGGATCTTGACCTCATGGGTCATTTTCAGACTTACTGTGATAAATTGAATGTGTCTGGTAAACTGCATGCTGACACCGCTGAATGTATGAAAATGGGAATCTGAGGCTGTTAGAGCAACAGACTTAGCTAATAAAGACCTTTTAAAATTACAAGCCCTGTTAGAGGAATATCATTTTAAAGCATTAGAAACTACTGCGACAAGTCCTATCATAGCCTCAGCAGGTTTTCTGCTGAAGGTTATCATCAGTCTAGGATGCTAGAAAATCTCCCTAAGTGGGATGAACAGAAAGGTATTTTTAATAACATGATTACATTTGAAGCTTGGGTTCTTAAAACTGTAGGCACTGTATAAAATGATAGACTTGAACACTGTTTCCTGGAATTTTATTCCACAATGTTTTATGGCTTATATTCAGTAAAAGCAGTATCCAATGCAAACTAAACACTTAAGACTGATAGCAGTATTGTTAGCATACACTAGGGGGCAATCTCTCACACCAACACTTTTAGATCAGTTTCAAATGACAGTTTGTGACTCTTTAGAAGAGTAAGCAGAACATTATCAACTGGCATTTATGCTAGTCAATGGCAGTGATGAAAAAGAGATGAAAGATGTCAATTTTCAAAAAGCTGTTATGCTCTCCTTTTTGGTCCTTTTGGAAGGTGTCCTGGGGATATTAAGCTTATTTATGAAGAATCTTCAAACACCCTCACAGAGTTAGTAGATAAATTGCTGCGAGCACGTATTATGTGTAAAGATAATGTTATTCATAAGCAAAAAATTTACACTCCCCATTCTGCACCCGTTGTTAGTGAAGTAAGCAGAAGGGGGCATGGAAGATGGATTAATCAGGGACAGCAAGTCCCACAGCAAGTAGCAGGACAACCACATCAAGGGCAAATTATACAGGGGCAACAACAGGCAACATCATCTCCCCCAGCTACCCAGTTAAATTCTCAAGTTACTCAATCTATAGAGGGTCCTCAAAAGAGACAGCCTATTTGTTATTCCTGTAAACAGGTAGGTCATACTAAAAATGATTGTAAATATTATCACAGATGGCGCCAGGAACAAGTGGCAAAGGGAAAGTTTCTTACCGTAAAAAAATTTAATAAGCCACATGTACCACAATAGCAACAGGTAATGCAGCCAGAAGTACAAACACAGCAGTAAACATCACAGCAATATGTGACAGAGGAGACTACAGCAGCAATCCCTATATACCACAAACACTCAACAGTCAGTATTCCCAGTACAGCAAACGGATGGTGTAACACCTAGTGTCAATGTACAAGGTAATATTGTTAGCACACAGGATACAACTGTCCCTCCTGACTTTGTTCCTGATGGTTCAGTAAATCCTAATTATCAGCAGCAAATAGCCTTGCATCATGAACTTAATCGATCTTCTTATGTTGACTGTGAAGAGGTCGAGGAAACACTGCAATTATGTCATTTGCAGTCCAATACTACCAATGATTCGGGGTGGGAAATAGATCTACTATAGGGGTGTGACCCTCCCCTACACAATTCTCTTTCTTGACTAACTTCAGGAAAGGGAAAGGTGGGCAACCACTTATCAACATTTGGGTAGACGGGAACCTGTGGGAAGCTGTTCTAGATACAGGAGCAGCCGTCTCAGTGACAGGTAGGCATTTGCCTCCTGACTTGTCTAAATGTACATGTATTTCAGGTTTTAATGGTTCTGGCTGTTTAGCCATAGGTAGTAAACTTGTGCAAGTACAATTTTCCCGTTAAGGGGAACCAGTGAAAGGGATATTTTTGATGCATAATTCTTGCACCTCCACAATTTTGGGAATGGATATATTGTCCAAAATGGGAATTGTCATAGACCTTCCTAATGGTATTATATGGCAAGGACAAGGTCCCATGTTATGTATGATTGAGGCAATACATGTATCAAACAGTTCTGAAAAGGGCCGTACTATCAGCCCTACTGAAAATAAAGTATGGTTAAAGGTAAACCAACAGTTCCCTACGTTGTGGACTCAAGGGCCCACAGACTGTGGGAAGCTACAGGAAGCAGTTTCTGTAGGTAGTGATGAAGATTTTATTCCACCGTTTCAAAAACAGTATCCAATCCAAATGGAAGCAGAGACAGACATGCAAAATTGCATACAATGATGGCTTGATTGGGAATAATTCAAAAGGGAAATAGCCCTACAAATTCACCCATATGGCCAGTTAAAAAGAAAGATAGCACTTACCTATTGGTTATTGACTTATGAAAAGTAAACCAATTCATGACTCCCCGGGCTCATCTGATTCCAGAGGTCTCAGAGCTAGCAGCAAGAATACAACCACAGAGTCAGTGGTTTATGGTCATAGACTTAGCTAACGTTTTTTTTTTGCAGTACCACTGCAGGAAAAAGATTGGCAAAGGTTTGCCTTTACACTTCAAAATGAATAGTATGTCATGACGCGGTTACCACAGGGATTTCAAAACAGTCCGGTTATATTTCACTAAATAGTTGGACAAATACTACAAGGTCTAGAATCTGATGATTCTGTTTTGTATTACACTGATGACATACTAATACAATCTAAAACAAAAGCATTTAGTTAAAGTGACACAGGTCTGTCAAACACTGCAGGAGGCAGGCAGGGTTTAAGGATAAAAGTGAAAAGGTACAATTCATGTCATCTGAAGTAAAATTTCTAGGTACTATTTTACGTCCCTCTGGGCATACTCCTTGTTCGGAGAGGGTGCAGGGAATCTTGCAAATGGATAAACTGGTTACCATTCTGGATTTGCACAAATTTCTAGGTATCATGAATTATAATCGGAATTTATAGAGGATTATGCCAGTATGGCAGCTCCTCTGTATGACATGCTTTCTATCCAGAAAGAATTACCCTTTCTGGAGTGGGGACCAAAGGAAAATATGTCTTTTTGTGATTTGAAGGCAGCATTGGCCAAGGCTACAGAACTAGTAGCTCCAAGTCTAACACGTCCCTTTGTGTTACAGGCAGCAGCTAGACCTAATGCACTCTCTGTTGTGCTTTTACAGGAGTGGCCTCAGGGCTCTGATTCTAGAATGGAAAAGACTTTATGTCCCATTACATTTTTCAGTAGGAAGATGACGCATGTTGAGAGGGGATACCACCTGTGCATTTAGCAACTTTTGGCCATTAACTGGGGTTTAAAATAAACTGAATATCTAACAGATTTCTCTAAAGACATTATAGTATAGACACCGCATTATGCCATACAGGCTTTGGTAAATGAGTCTCAGCTAAATAAACCGATTGATGACGTCAGTCAAGGAGTGTTTGCAAAATGGTTGGCATTATTTAGTGTCAAGCAAGTTACAATAAAGGCAGGAGAAGTATTACTTATCTAACTTCATGGGATATGAAGGAAAATTACATGAATGCATTAAGCACATTTCAAATCCAGAAAAGCCCATTCTGTCTCCTGATTTCCAGGAAGGCAGGCCATCCATCTTTTTTGACAGCGCTTGATTTTGGGACAATGGACAATATCGGACTGGATTTGCAGTAGTACCAAAAAGCCCTTCTATGAGACAGCTGACTCTGATTCAGTTACCAGGACACGTCTGCTCAGCGAGCTGAACTGGAAGCAGTTCTTTATGTGTTACAGCATTTTCCACCTGTCAATATTTTTTCAGACCGTGCATACGTAGTTAATTCTCTGCAGCTGCATATGTCTACATGGGCAAGGAGAGGTTTTGCTGATAACATGGGCAAACCACTCAAGCATGCTTCTGTGTTGCAGACTATTTGGAATTTGGTTCGTAGTCAGTCCCTTGTGGGTTGCTACAGTATCTTAAAGGTAAAAGCTCATCAAAAAGCTACAAATGAAATTTTTCAGTTAAATAACTATGCTGATCAGATGGCAAAAAAGGCAGCAAAGGAAGGAATGCAATTGTATCCTACAGAACACCTTTCTAGTGTACCAGATAAAACCACTGCAGTACATGCCATACAGACATTTTCAGTTTCGGAATTTGCAACATGATTTGCTGCAGATCCAAACTACATTTGGACTGCATGAAGAGTTAGAAAAATGTATTCTTGTAGGAGAAATTCAAAGGCAATATTATGCAAAATGTTTTGAAGACGGTTCTAGTCTTCCTTATATACCGTACCAACAGGCATGACAGTTAGTGAAATTTAATCATCAGGTAATGGGACATTTGGGTACACAAAAGTTATGGCTCATTGTAAAGAACAAGTACTGGCATCCACAGTTAAAGAAAATCTGCGATTTAGTGCATGCTGAATGCTTAATATGTTTGCAGGTTAATGCTCAATTGAAAAAAAACACAGTTACTAAAAGTAACTCCAGCGGATGGACCTTGGTATGCCATCCAAATTGACTTTGCAGGTCCATTACCCCCAGATAAAGGTGGGTACAGGTATCTTCTAGTGGTAGTTGATGTTTTTTCAAAATGGGTAGAAGTAATTCCTACAAAAACAATGACGGCTAAGGCTACAGCAGAAGCCTTATGAGAAAACATTTTTTGTAATTGGAGATGTCCACGAGTTATCGAATCTGATAATGGGCCACAATTTGTCAGTAAACTGATGAAAGCTTTGTGTGATTTGCTTGGTATCCAGCAACAATTTCATGTTCTTTATCATCCCCAGTCTAATTGGATAGTTGAAAGAATGAACAGGACTCTTAAGGAGAGCCTTAAGAAAGCCTGCTTGCAAAAAGGCATAAATGGAGTAAAACATTTGCCTGGAATCTTGCTGGGTGTTAGAGCAACTCCATACAGTAAAATAGAGATCTCACTTTTTGATGTCATGACAGGTAGAAAAATGCCTGTACAATTGCCATTTGATCCTACTGTTAGTACAAACAGACCATTATTAGAAATTGCACAGCATTAACAATGGTTAAAAGATATTTCTGAATTGTGTCAAAACCATCAGAAATGCAAGCATTCAAATTACAGTCAAAGCATCTTGTTATGTCAGAAGAAAACCTTCCCTCTGGGACATAGGTATTAATCAAAACATTCCAGATGGATGGTCCATGGGATAGTAATTGGCAAGGACCTTTTGAAGTAATTGCTCAGTTAGGACCTCTAGTGTACAAAGTTAAAGGAAAGAAAAAGAGCAAAATAATTCTTGTTCATAGAGATCAGTTGAAAGTCATTAAATGACTTCATGTTTTATGGGGGGGGGGTGTTGTAGACTCACGGCAAATGCCAAGTCTGAAACAGTTGAAAAAACATTTATCAAAACAACTTTTCAGATTTATACCACTTACGTGGAAAGGTTATATTATTGTACATAATGAAGATTCTGTTTGTTATTGTACTGATTGTACTCATTGGAGCCCTAGGGGTAGGGTGTCAAACAAGAGAAATGCAAGTTTGGAAAATTGACAATGACAATAATACTGTAGAGCTAGGTTGTGATGTAAATCGTTCTCATGAACAAAGACAGCAGAACAATTTTACTTGTCCATATAATGCTACTTGTATCTTCAGATACATAAGGATTTCCACTAATGTTATCTTTTGGTCCACGGTTGAGGGTCATCATTATATTCGACCAAATTGTCCTAAAGTAACTCTTGAATTTGATTCCAAAGTTTCTGTTAAATGTTGTCAATTTCCTATATTTTATTTGGGAAAAGGAGAAAATTCAAAGAAATATCCAACATCAATACAACGGTTAATCTTCACCTATGTGAAGTGTGGTAATCACTGTATACAGGGAATTAGTTTTCCTCCCAATAATGCGAAAATACAACTAAATTTTACTACTGGAGTTTCTGTAATGTGTATTAATAGCACAGTCATTACAGGCTGCATAGATTGGGGATATGTTCTATCAATATTAACAGATAAACCTGCCTCTGTTCATACAGACCATTTGGTTAAAATCTTTTCTACCTGTAAAAAGGAAGGCAGACAGTATCAAAAGGTTGTAGTACATTTTAACATCACATTCCCAGACACAGGCAGGTGCTGATATAAATGGGCATGATATGATACTCTGTTAGGAAGCATAAGTACAGGCATGGGAGCTATTAATGCAGCTGACATTGAAATTCTGACTAATCGATTAAAAGTAGTGCGGGAAGATATCTCTCAGATTGTGCATTTACAAGCATCTTGGAATCCAGAAATATGGAAGACACACCTACACAATACAAATTATCAGCAGTGGTTTTTAGACAATTATAATGCTATGCAGCTAAATTAGTTAAAATTTGACGGTAACATGACAATTTTTGTAAACTGGACAAAATGCACCATGCAATCTTTGTATGTGAAAATTCAGAAAAATAGAGTATAAACTGAACTTATGTTATAAAATGAAAATGTTTGACGACAATTGTTTAACAAATGGATACTGATTGAATTAGGTTATCTGCTGAAGTAACATACTGTACTCCACAATATCTATATCTATATATATATATATATATATATATATATATATATATATATATATATATATGGGTCTACTTCATTTGCCCTAAAGCTCATTTGCCCGACACTCATTTGCCTGACACCATTTGACTGAAAGCTCATTTGCCCGACAGCTCATTTGCCCGACAAGCAGTATTAGCAAGAAAATGGAATATGCCCCCCTCCCCACTGTAGTGTGACCCTGGAGTTAGAATATATAGGTAGGGGGGTGTGGGGGGCACAGCCCCCCACAACAGGGGGTGTGGGGGGTGAAGCCCCCCATTTACTTATCTATGACTAAGCAATATTACATCAAAAGGTAACAATATCATATGAAATGAAGTGGGGGGCTTTGCCCCCCACACCCCCCTTGGGGGGGCTGTGCCCCCCACACCCCCCACCTATATATTCTAACTCCAGGGTCGCACTACAGTGGGGAGGGGGGAATATTCCATTTTCTTGCTAATACTGATTGTCGGGCAAATGAGCTGTCGGGCAAATGAGCTGTCGGGCAAATGAGCTTTCAGTCATTTCATCTGGGAAAAATGTTTGTCGGGCAAATGAGCTTTAGGGCAAATGAAGTAGACCCATATATATATATATATATATATATATATATATATATATATATATATATATATATATATATACACACACACACACACACACACATATATATATATATATATATATATATATATATATATACGGGTTCACTATAGAATCTCTAAATACTGAAATCCCAGATTTCAGTATTTCGAAATTCTATAGCCGAAAGCTTTAAATCCTGAAACCCCAGAACCACAAAATTTAAAATTGCGAACTTACACTACAAATACACCACACACATACACACAATGTCCCCCCACAATCAAACATACAATCCTACACTACAGACATGCACCCCCATGTGGGGGGCTGTGCCCCCCACCCCACTTATATATACTAACTCCAAGATTGCACAATCACACGCACAAACATAACTCACACCCACACATTTCACAGCCCCTTGCACACACACATCATAGCCACAACGCACACTAACATACACTAAAGCTCCTAACCAACACACTTACACATACATACTTACCTGAACTTACACCTATCCATTCACACACCGCAACACCAAAAGCGCTATTTCAAAATCTCCGAACTTTGGGATTTTGAAGTTCGTGGTTCTGGGGTTTCGAGATTTAAAACTTTCGCCTATAGAATTTCGAAATACTGAAATTCGGGGTTTCAGTATTTCGAGATTCTATAGTGAACCCATATATACGCACATATACATACACACATATGCATACACACATACACACACAGACACGCACACACACACACACACACAGACACACACATCTTCCACTATGACTCATGCTTTTGGACTTAAACATGAAGGGAGACATTTTGCTGTGCGGCTCTTAAATGTTTCCTTGGCAATTGTTTATGTTATAACATACCATCATACTTTGTGCAGGTGTGTGAAGTGACTGACATACAGATGGGGTTGTCAGTTAAGTGTTTAAGAAGATTTAAAAAATGGGGGCATAAGCCCCTTGATGGACGTTACACTTTTTTTAACCCAGGTATTACACTATTTTCTTTAATCTCTTTTTTAAAAACAGTATGATTCACATGAACATTAATTCCTAAAAAATAGGAGTTCTGACATTTTAGGTTTGTCTCACATCATACGAGGGGAGGAGCTTCCTACTGCATTTCCTGCTGTGTACTAATATAAAGAACCTCCGCTTTCTCAAATTGTTCTTAAAGTTCCACAAAATATATGAACAAGTACAACTACTTCCATACTCTACATTTGAGTGACCCTGCAGGTACAAAACATTGTAACATTGTACTTGTACCCTTTGAAAACATATGTATGAATACTACACTGCATGCAAAACATTTGTATAGCTCCATTTTTGCAACTCTAGTTCTTGGAAACTATTATATTTGTAGTAACAGTAGACTGCAGACTCCTTATATTTCATTAGGTTAGCATACTTCTAATCAGGTTAACCATTTTAAATCTCATTATTTAATAAAAATATTTAAAAATGGAACAATATGTTCACTGTTTTGTTAGAGGGACCGTATTAGTCAGAAGTGTTGAGATGGATTTATTCAGGTAGAATTATTTTTGATATTAGGCTACTGCTCAGAGCTGGATCATGGTCAAATGGGGCCATAAGCAGGGTAATAGACCAGGGCCTCCATCTCCCAGCCATTCCAGTATCTCATTAGCTGTCTCTCTCCCCCAGTTACCATACACACTGTTTAAACCAGTCATGTGTGTGCATACTATTTTCTTCTTTACTTTTGCAATGATTACAGATATTTGGATTTAATTTAAAACTTTTATTTCAAAATTTATAGCACAAATGCTGATGGCCATTTGATAAATAAATCAGTCACACATTGAAAACAGACTTAGCATGAGTAATGGTAAATTTCTCTTCCTTTGAAACTCACATTCATTGAAAAATGCATCTGTGCCAGGGAGGATTGTGTATCATAATCCTGTCCTGTTTTCAAATCATGGGGCCCCTGCTCAAATTTTTAGGACCATGCATAGTTGTATGTGTTCTTTGATTCACTTTCTTGATTGTGTTAAATTATATTTTATATATTTCTTGTTTAATACAGCAACATTAGTGTGCATTTTAAATTAGTAGTTTTGAACATTTTTCTAGTAAGCAGTGAATCAAAATGCATAAACCACAAAGGCAAAATACCCATTTCAGAACATTGCATCCACTAAAAAGCTACTTAAACTGCTGTCATTCTAATCCAATAATGTATTTACTCAACAATTATAGCTACTAACTTGACTATGTATGCATAACATTTCTGACTGTGATAAAATGGCCACAGTAAAGTATTCCAATTTGCTTTACACAAATGCATGCTAATCATGCAAAGACTTAATGACAGTTTGTTTTACATAATACACACTAGCCTGCAAAGACATACTAATGATTTTTTTAACTTTGTCAGCTCTGTGGGGTCAGCCATTGTTATCACCAGATATCCCCCAAGCCCAGCAATTATAGCTACATTGTTGTTTGCATCCTTCTCAGATGTCTGTGTAAAAAATCTAATAATCAAAATCATATATTTCAAATTTGTTTCACAAAAACACATAGCTAGATTACTTCTACCAAATTCGCACACATGCACAATATTCCTGCAAAGGCATGTTAAAGACTGTTTAAAAATTATCAGATAAAAGCATAAAGCACCTTCATCCACAGAGATCCCTCCCTCCAAAAACAGTTTGTTGACAGTGTGCACCCCTTATTGTTATGAAGAAATAAATTACATATACTTTTTGGTAGCTGTAGATGAACTACATGAAACTGTAAATATCACTAGCATCATACCATAAGAGCCAGGCATGTGTATTTGAATGGAAGAGTATTTATGAGATCATAAGAAATATTAAACACTTGATAACATATGCTAAGTCAATAGGCACAATCTCAACAGAAGTAAAAGTTATCTGATTAATTCTACATTAAAGAAAACTATTACTAATGCAGAGGTTGCTGCTGGCAAACAAAACTTTGCATTTCAGTGCTTCACTTACAAATGCAGTGCCTGCTGCCCTTGAAAAATAAGTTGCCTATGTTGCCTTACAAAAAATGGGCTGGTGATATTGCCATAACATTTCCTGGACTAGATCAGCTGTACAATAGGGGATGGCTGCCAAACAACAACAAAAAATTGAGAGTTACTAGGCATGCAGTCCCGAAGTCCATTAAACAGCATAGCCCAAATTCCCAATAGCTTCGAAGCACTGTCTGGTAAAGTGACTTGCTCAGTGTCACACAGTGAGTAAGTGAAGGTGGAAAGATTCAAACACTACACCCTAAACACAGGAAGCAGTTTATTAACAAGTTGGAGCTTAAATCCTATACAATAACTGCCAGAATAACAGTTTTAACTAAATGCAGAAACCCTTTATAATCTGATCTTGTTGAGAAGAATGTATCACAGTAATATGCAACAATGTCTGCATAATGAATGCTGAGGATCTCACTGTTTTGAGAATTACTCCAAATAATGCAGACTACATGACCTGATGAACATCAACCCCTTTGCAGTTGCTGGAAGTTGCAATGAAGGTACTGCAAAAATGTTTTGCGAAAATGTAACACAGTTAAATTGCTACATAATCCATGCCTATTAAACAATATAAATGCTATTGCTTTTGTTCAACAACCCACAAGTCATAGAAATTCAGAAATATTATTGCATGTAGCATACCTTTTTGGAGGGGCTTACATGCTTGCAGGACACTAACATATTATTTTTGACCTCTCTATGTTTTCTCTGTTATCAATAGCTGTTTCTTCTTACAATGCACAATATAAGTCTGATCTGCTTGAATGGCTAATAATGCCGTATTGTTGCAGCATAAATCTGGGGGTATAGTTGACAGAATGGTTAATGTCATCACCTCCCAGCTTTCAAAATGGCTGCACACTGACAAACAGCTTGCATTCAGCTGTCCTGCTCTCCCAGTGTGAAAAAAAGAAACTGAAAGATAAGGGCCAGGAACTCTGCCACTTTTAATAAATTCACTTATCAGCTATTAAATACACTGCCTAGATGTCAGCAAAGTAGAAAGAGAGCCTGAAAGAAAACCATCTAGAATAGGTGAAGAGAAAACATTGACTGGGAAGAATCCTGCAACAATTCAGCAAAGAGTAGTTCAAGCTCCAGCTTTTGGGCAAAACATGGCTTCCAGTACCCTAGAGGAAAAATCAGTCAAATGTGCTCAAAGGTGATGAAGCACTGTAGAAGTATACCAACTCAAATAACAAAGGGCTGGAAAAATTGAAGAAGCTTTAAACAGATATTCAGATGAACTGATAAAACTGCAAAAATCAGAGATCTAAATGGAGAGAAGGCTGGCTGAGTATGAGAAGGGATGTTTCAAAAAATTGTAGAATTAGAGGTCAAAGTGGGCAGAGAAACCCTGAATTTTTCTGCTGCAACAAAAAACTGGAAGGAAGACTATATTACATTTTATGAAGACAAAAATAAGGACATGGACTGGTATTCCACAGCAGAATTTGTTAATTGAAAGAGCACATCATATCTATGCTTTGAACCTGGACAAGAGAAAGCAGCCAAGACCTGTATTAGTAAAGATGCAATCCTACCATTAAAAATAGTTGATCCTGACAAAACTGTGGCAGAATGGCAAAGTATTAAAAGTCTGAGACAGTAGGGTGTTTGAGAAAAATGATTATTCACTATACATTAGGCAGAAGAGAAGCAAACTTATTCCAGCAATCAGGGGAAAGTCAGGCAGCAGTTGTCAGATTCAGGCTGCTGTATCCAGCTGTCTTCAGAATATTTTTTCCTGGAGGAGCAAAGACATTTTGTGGTGCAGAACAGGCTAAGGAGGAAAAAAAGTTTGCCCAATAAAATGTGAGCCATCAAGCAGAAGGGGACTCTGCTTCTCATTCCATTGAGACTTTGCCAGTGAAACCTGAAGAATTCTGTGCTGCCTTCTGTTGGTTGTTTCTTGTTATTTACATTTGCATGCAAGCACATTACAGTATATTAACTCTTAGTATGAACAGCTACTTGTAAATACTGGATTGTACTAAGTACAATAAATACACAGAGGCAAACTGCTTTAGTTAGTACGACATTTCTGTTACATTTAACTTTTGGTTCTACAAACACGCAACACATATGCTGTCAGCTCTCTATAGCAAATTCCCAAAGTCTGTTTATGCATAGTTAAATTTATACCAGAAGATCTGGTATATTTCCAGAGCCTGATGTAAAACAGGTCTTTCTTTGTTCTTCTAATTTATGATTTGTCCTTTCTTTAAGCTTGGTGGTCCAAGGAAACTCAGTTATCTGAAACACAGTGTTCCAGCACTTATCTGTGTTTCTTGCTTGATGTTTCAGCTTTACCTAATGGATGTCCTTGCAGCTGCCATCTACATAGTTATTTTACAGACTTTTGTTTCTCAATAACATACTCCTTTGCATGGATGCCAAAATCTATTTAAGCTATTATATGTTTGCCAGCACATATACTACTTTCTATTTTTCAGCATTTTACTCTATTTCTAAATTAACCCTTTCATATTATTCTTGCAACTTTGATTCAAGTTAATAATCATGCTAGCAACAGTTTGAAAAGATAGTGAATAAAACAGAATAATACTAATCTTTCAGTTCCCCCTTATTGTATTTTTGAGGAATGGACTAAACTTCAGAAAAAGAAAAAAACTGCATTTGTTTTATCAGTATTGCTATTTACAGCATTTACCACTTTGCTCATATTTACAATTATAACTTGTTGAGTTATTGCAACTCTTTGTAACCTGCAGCATATAAACTATTGTAAGCTGTTATTATTATTATGACTTTTAAAACTATTAACACAGGATGTATTAACCAATTTAGCAATTTGATCCCAGATGATGACCATTTTTAAATATGTCCCACCAATTATGGGCAGTGTCAGCTTTTGTTTTTTGTCTTTTACTATTAACACTGGGTTATTTGAAACCGCACATAGAAACTGTGTTGACACTTTAACAAACATTTTGAAATTTGAAGGCAATATTGCCCATTTATACTAAATTGTAATCTATTAAAGATACTTGTAATGACTTACTAAATAGAAGGATTTCCTTGTGCTTGTAAATGTATAATCTGTGAGATATCTTGTTTTACTAGTTTTTATACCAAAGTCTTTTAAATCTGCATTTAGCTTTTTTAAAACTTGGAAATGTAATATTGAAGTGCAATATTGTCTTTTGGTATTGTCCTATCATGGTACAGGTGGATGGTACTTTTACCACTTGATCTGCATGAAGTACTGGTTTATTACCCAGAATGGTAAGTATTTTAACACATGGTCCTTTTTCTTGTATTTCTGTGTTGTTTATACAAATAAACAGAGTATTGGTAAAAATCATACCATTTTTTCCTTTGTTGAGTTTATTCTTATTTTTGTGTTATTGTCTACACACTGTGACATTTTTGCACGATGTCTTCCCTTGTCAGAACTGTTACATTTTTGGGGGGTAATGTACAACATTTTATAGAAATAGAGCTGTTTATTGAAATGTTTATGTAAGTCTTTGATCGTTTCTCTACTTTTATGTATGCCTGACCTTGTTTAGCTAACCATGCTGTTATATTTGTATTAAATGTTATCTTTCCAAAGGTACATGCTGTATGCTTTTTACAACTGAAAATGTCTTGCGGTCTATTTTGTGTAGCATTTTCCTAAGTTTTCTTCATGAAATATTGTAATTCCCTCTGTTTTGATGTTCAGAATAATGCAAATAAAATGCAGATGTCTGTGTCGAATGCTGCCATGTCTCGCAGCTGCATTTTTATCTATAGTCCTTGAAACATGTTCCAGACACTGAACATTCAGCTTGTCTCAAGCTGTACCAGAATATATGCATTCTACCAAACAGAAATACATGTATTTAACTAACTATATTATTTTTACATATATTATAGCAACAGATGTGTATATGCATCTAACTAGCAAATAGATGTGTATATGCATTTATACATTTTTAAACATATCTATCACTGTACACATTCCCTCAGTTTTATTTTAAATACAAAATTGTCTATAGTCAAGTTATATTGCTATTAACTAGAAACACATTGGGAAACAAAACTGTTAGATTTTATTTTAATACAGCAAGTTAACACAGTTTAATATTGTCAACACAATGATGACAACCATTACTATTAGAACTGGATGAATCTGAATATGACTCTATACAGTGATGTTTTATACAGCAATTTATTGACAATGCTTGAGAATTTTATTGCAAAGGCATTGCAGTCTTGTTTTTTGAAAAAAAACCCACATATGTCACAAATGTCAAGCTATGACTTGTTACTCTATTTACATAGATAAAACATTTACTATATACTGTACAGATTGTTTTTGTAGTTGTATACACATGGCTGTAATGTACACTCAGTCTAATTTTTAAACCTAGCATTTAACTGAAGCCTGCTAATTACATACCTTTTGCAGTACTGTTTACATAGTTAGTGTAAAATTGAAAGCATGCCCTTTCTCCTGTAGTATACATCATTTTATTGCAGTATTATTTGTTATATGCTGGGAGAACTGAATGTACAGTTGCCCTTTTGGCTGTTAAGTAGACTGTGACACTTTGCTTTTACACATTTGCTTATTTATTTTGCTGTTGCCAATTTTGAAAATACGTTTACTGTTACTAGTAGTTATTTGTACCCTCCCTTTTTGTAAAGGGACCTGCATAATTTAACTGCATACTATAGCCCATGTACTGACTGTAGTCAGTGTAGTATTTACTTGCAAACAGATTATTAATGACATGTATGCACAATTGTGACATCTTATTACAATTACTAAACAGGATTAGACTTTTGTGCTTTTTGATTAATGCTGTACGTGAATACTTAACAATAATGTTTTAGAAAAACGTAAGCCATTTGGCCTGACAACCAGTCTTGTTTACTTGACCTTATAAACTTCAGTACCAGTAACATTTTATCTTATACAACATTGCTTGTAACTACCCATTCCAACCTGGAAAGATTTGAGTTCACATACTTTTTTCTTTTTGCGCATTCCAGACGCTTAACCCATAACTCCTTCAGCACTTACTTGTACCTTCAGTCCTTCATTAATATACTTGCAACTTGATATTCGTAATTTGCCTAAGTATGCATAATAATGCTTTTGAATACTGTTTTAACTGGAGTCTTTACTATTTTTTATGCTATCATACAATTACAAAATATTGTAAGAAACAAAAGAGATACTCACTTAACTAACACGTGCTTAAAACAGATATATTTACATGATTTTCATTTGCTGTGGTCTGCCTTTTGCTGCACTTTAAATGAAAAAAAATGCATGCATGTCAGTATTGTGATGTCATGTTTTTTCTGCGTTTAACTACTCTCATTTGATTTCTGTGCCCTAGAACTGTTTTGTTATTTGAAATGGTTTTAATCACTATTTAAGTGCCTTGCTTTAACTGAATGAAAATTTGTGCTGTGTACACTTAACCATTTTCTAAAGGTAGAATAGTACGCCGTAAATTATTTCTTATCAGCGCAATTAACTGCTGTTGCTTTAACTCTTTACTAACCAGATTATATTTGGCAGTATTTTGTTTTGCTGACTTTAAAGCTCTTATGCACTTTTGAAAAAGTGTTTGCATATGTTGTCTGAACTTTTTGAACTCACTCTGACTGTGTCTTAGAAGTTTATTAAATATTTTTGTCAGTTCACCATGAACTTCATCTCTGTTCTTATCTGTTTTGTAACGTGCAGCGGTTTTATGCCACTTTTGTCTAGCAAGATGTACAGAAGATGTTGTAAATAACTGAGTTGACTGATATTGTAACTGTGAAATTAACATTTTACATGTGGTGACAGGACATAAATGTTTACCGTCATATAAATGATGTTGCTGTTTAAGATACCAGTCAAACATAATGCATTTGCATAAAGCATTGACATTAACATTAACTAATAATGTACTGCATGTGCTACAGTTGTGTTTATACCAATCTTTAAATCCTGACAATACATGTGCTGGACTACTACTACTGGTTTACCTGAAAGGTAGTGTTACACTTTACAGTTCTGTTGTTTATGATATCCATGCTGCAGAATGAAAAACAAAAAGAGAATTATCAGTTTCTGTGTGGAAGGTGATCAAGTCTTCCGTTGGCAGTGAATAAAACAGATTATACAACGACCCCCCATTAATATTCAAAAAACATGCACGCTGATTGGTCAGCATGTACATTGTAAATCAGAGTTATAGTAATGGAAAAAGGTCCGGTCGCCCGGACTTTTTCCATTACTATAACTCTTTTTTTTTTTTTTTACAGCAAAGGAGAATGCAAGATCTCCGTTGCTTCACACTGTCTCTCTATGTTAAACTCGTTTAACATATTGAGACAGTTTGTAAAAAGCAACGGAGATCTTGCTTTCTCCATTGCTTTTTACAAACTGTTTTGCTGTATTAAATGGGTTTAACATAGCGAGACAGCTTTAAAAAAAGCAACGGCTCCATTGCTTTTTTTAAAGCTGTCTTGCTATGTTAAACCCATTTAACATAGTGAAACAGTTTGTAAAAAGAAACGGAGATCTTGCTTTCTCCATTGCTTTTGCCCACAGCTCTGATGTACTGCGTAGACATACGCATGCACAGTACATCAGAACTGCCGCAGAATACCAGACAGCTGCGGAAGGGCAGCAAGGAGGCATTATACAATGCCATTATTTAAGAAACTTAATAATTTTTTTCCTTAAATAATGTCATTGTATAATAGCAATAACCCACTTCTGGGTGTGGGTAATGCTGGATTTACCCATGGTTGGCTTTGTTTGGTCACTCGGGCTTCGCCCTCGTGACCAAACCACACCAACCGTGGGTAAATCCAGCATTACTCACACCCAGGCATGGGTTATTGCTATAATAATACTAATCTTTCAAATCCTTTTCCAATATTTTAGAGGAAAATGCTTGAGAGAGAGAGAGAGAAAAGCACAGGAGATGACTAAAAGAATCAGTAGTACCTTGAAACTGAACCAGAGTCTAGAGCTGGGAGACAGAGATGAACATGAAGACCAGCAACATGGAAATTACTGAATAAATGTGAAATTACAAAGCAACTATTGTATTTGTGAAATATGGCTGTGCAAGAAAAAGTGGGAAGAATGGACTTTTGTTGACTTTTTTAAACTTATGAGGGACTGAAACACATTTGACTCACTTTGTATGCTTCCAAATATGACATGAAGGGGAAGGGAAGAAGGAAAGAGGTAACCATAACTAAAAGTTTCTGTTCTTAACTGTATTTCTATAAAACTTTTTATGATACAAATTACATGTTGTATGGTGGGACATTTTCAGTTATTATTATATGTGATAATGATGGATTAAACAGTTGCCTTTTTTCTTTTTTTTTTCTTACGTTCCACTTTTTTAGCATTAAAAATGTTGGCAGTACAATGCACAAAGAGAATAAAGGCTGGACAAAAGCACGATTGCATCAACAGGCTGTAATCTTGAGTTGCTGAGTTGAGGGATGGGATGCAAAAGTACACAGATCATAATATATGCTGACCTGATATGTTTGCTCTTACTTTTGCATAGATGAATGTCAGGATTAAGACCAGTGGCTTAATATAATAGAGCATTAAGTGGAAGCAAACAGAATAGTGGATTTAATGAAAAGTTTTCCTTTGGCAATAGATGTTCAGCATGTCTTTAGAAGCCTGCAGCTGAGGGCTACATTTTTTCTTTCTCTTATATTTCCATGGAGACTAGCTGATCATAGGGCAATGAAAAGCCAGACCACTGGTTTCTCTAAGACAAAGTAAGTGTTTTCTGAAAGCTTGCAATTTGTTTTTCACATCCAGGAGGGGAATAAATGTAAAAAAGAAACAAACACTGATTAATGTAAGTAGGAGCACAGGCAGTAACATGCGTCTTAGCATGGATAACAATACATTTAGGTCAGATAGTGCCTCTGTCTGCAGCTATTTAGAACAATTGTTCCTATTAGTAGGGGGTAAATGTAATTATATAAAGCTGTATATAGTTTTGTGTGTTTGTGTTAACAGGTTACGGGGGTGTTTTGGAGTATGTTTGTTTTTTGTTTGATGTTTTTTCTTAAAACAAAAAGTCTTGTAAACAGTGACATGGGTTCAAATGGAGATGGCAAATTGTATAAAACATTAACCGGCCAAATATTAGTAGGTGCATGTATCGCAAAAGCTGGAAACAGACATCTAAAAAAGCTGTCATATATAATACATGGGAATAATAACTTCATATCATAATGGCAACACTTTATATATCATAGAATGTGACTGATCTCCTAAGTATAGACTGAAAGGAAAGAACACTGAATTATAGTATGAAATTCAGAGTGCAAAGAGTGGTGCTACAGGAGACACATTTGGAAAGAAGTGAGCATGTGAATTTGACAAAAAGGATTTCAGGAGTGATATTCAGCAGAATACCAGAGACAAAGGAAAAGAGAAATATATTAATTGCTAGAGGAGCTCCAAAAGTGACAGAAGTGGGAAAGAATACAACAATGGTAGATTTGTGGTAGTAAGGGGCTACTGGCTAAGGGAGAGGATTATGCTGGCATGTATTTGTATTCCACCTAAAACTGCTATTATAGAGCTAAAGAAAATGTTGGGAGAAATAATCAGCTTTCTTCAGGCAATATTACTTATAGGTGTGGAATGGAATTTGATTTCCAACAGTAAGGATGTGTTGAGGAGAGCTAGAAGGGAACATATAACTGAAGAGGATAGATTTCTAAAGAAATGTATATAAATCATTGGTATCGAAGATATAATTCAGCTTTCAGCAGGGTATATTACTTATAGGTGGGGACTGGAATTTGATTTGCAACAATGAGGATGTATCTGGGGGACCTAGAAGGGAAAATATAACAAAACAGGCTAGATTTTTTAGAGTTTTGAAGAAATTTATGAAAATATTTTGTATGGAAGATGTGAATTTAGTAATAGAAACTTGGAGAGAATTTACATATTATTTCCCAGGGTACAATAAGTGGGCTAGACTAGAAAGAAATTATATTAAACAACAACATGTGCATTTAATTGAGAGCTTTGATACATATCCAATAACTATGTCAGATCATGTATCAATAACAACTTAAATAGAAATGCAGTGTAATGAAGTAAAAATGAGACAATGACACTTCCCCATCTACTTGTTGAAAACAGAGGAATTTAAGGAATGGGTAGTGGAAATTATTTGGGAGTTATTAGGAAAGATGGAAATTACTTTAGAAATGATAGTGAGTGAGGTAATGTGAAAGTGAAGTTTAAAAATAGGATAAAAATAAGAAAGAGATGTGGTTAAGAAGTAATAATTATTTAGAGGGGCTGACAATGATAAAATTATTACAGAATAATAGGAATCTCACAGAGCAAGAGGAGAAGCAACTGCAGATTGCTAAAGAGAAAATAAGGGACTACCTGGATAATATGTATGAGTTTAGAAAGATTACTGTTAAGCAACTGTTGATAACCCCAGAGCACAAAAACTTTTAGTATAATGACTTAGGCAACAGAAAGTAGAAAGGTTTGCTGCCAAACTTAGGAAGCCTGTTATAAGAAAGATATCCCAGACATCCTGTAGAGGTATTAGAGATATTTCAGAATTTTATGAAAATTTATATAAACCAGAGAAAGCCCAGTATTCCACTTGCCCAACTTGGGTTGTTGGGACATAAAACCAAACAAACATGAACAAAGGATTGTTACACTCAGTGTAGGTTCACCCACAGGATACAGCTTGGAAGTGGATGACATAATGGAAAGAAGGAAGCTGGACATCATTTTTATCTAAGAGCCAAGATGGAAGGTCAGTGCAGCAAAGTCACTTAGGTTGGGATCCAGAATCTACTAATCAGGAGGATAGATTAGAAATGGTGTGGGAATCGTGGTGAGTGAGAGGCTTCAGAAGACAGTGAGGGATGTCATCAGAATTAGTGATAGATTCCAGTGTAAGTATAGGCAGTATTCATAATCACAGACCCATAGCATAGTGCTGATAGTGAGGAAAAAAGTGCATTTAGGCAGCAGTTGCAGGACCTACTATATAAAGCAGGAGAACGTGATTGATAATGGGGGACGTGAATGCACATATCGGGACAGACACAACAGGACATGAGGACTGCATGAGTCCTCATGGGTGGGGCAATAGGAATAAAGGAGGAGAGGTCATTCTGGCAAATGGCTTGATGGATGCCAACACATTAAGAGAGACAGTCAAGATTACATACAGGAGTGGCCAACATGCAACTTGGGTAGACTTTCTCCAAGTACAGAAAAGGCACTGGGATAAAGATCAGATTGCAAAGTCATTCCCCAGTGAAACACTCGACCTACAGCATAAACCACTGGTTGCCACAATCAGCTGCAAGCAGTGGGCAGAGAAGGCTCTAAGGTCAACAAAGACCAGGCTAAAGATCTGGAAGTTAACTAGAGAGAAGGCACAACAGTACAATAAATTATTCAGGGCTCTTGCACCTCAGGAAGAAGAGGAAATAGGTGGATTTAAAGAAGAACTGAATCACCTCAAAACAGCATGTGTGAGGACTACAGAACAGATGTGGATGAGCCAGGTTTGGAAATAAGGCACATAAGGAAATTTGGTGGTGGGATGCAGAAGTCCAGGAAGTCATCAAAAGAAAGGAGGAGTGCAGGAAAGAGTAGGAGATAGAAAAGAGAGACCAGGCTAAAAAAGAATATTGGTTGGCTAACAGAATCAAAGAAAGAAGTTGCAATAGCAAAAAACAGAGGCACTCTACCAGCTTCTAGAAAGTGAATTGGTAGGTGACACAAAGTCAGACACTCTTCATAAGGGATGCCAGTAACAACCAGCTTACCAGTCCACAGGAAATCAAGCGAAGATGGAAGGACACACACAGAAGCTGTAATGCTGCAGACACAGTCTAGCATGGAAGAAAATGAGGAGACCACCCTAGAAAAAGAAAGAATAGCACTAAGGAAAATGAAGTCAGGGAAAGCAGCAGCAGACTCAGATGAGATCACTGCAGGTATGATCAAGAAGTTGGGTGAATTAGGGTAGACATAAGTCCTGGGGTACTCAGCAGTATGGAGAGAAAGGTGCATCCCAGATGACTTGAGAATAAGCATACTAGTACCAGTGTACAATAACAAAGGGGGCGTTTATAACAGTGGACATTACAGAGGTGTCACACTGCAAGAAAGGTCTGGAGAGGCTGATGATAAAAATGCAGAGTAGAAGTAAAATGGGAGATGAGCAGTTTGGACTCAGATCAGACCCTTCTCAATGTTCGTAGTGAGACAGATAGTTGAGAAGAACCTAAAGATGAGGAAAGAGTCCAACTGACATTCTTAGACTTGAAGAAAGCATATGACAAGGTCCCAAGAAAGCTGATTTGGGCAGTCCTGAGATGGTCAAAGTCCCAGAAACATTGATAGAATCAGTGCAGACTGCGTACAAAGACCCAGTGACACAAGTACACACAGTTTTCAAACTGACAGAAAGTTTCCCAGTGGGAGAGGATGTACATCAGGGTTCAGCTCTCAGCTCAGTGCTGTTCATACTGGTGGACTACATTAGCAAACAGGTTGCGGGAGACAGATCAAAGTTTCTGTATGCAGACCCTGAACAAGAACTTTAGCAAAGGATGTGTGAATGGAATGCAAAATTGAAGGCACATGCGATTAAACTGAGTACATATTATAGAGTGGTAATGACAGCAAATGGGTGAAATCAAATGAAGCTGAGAAATGAGATACAAGGGAATAGTGGAACAAGTTAACAGCTTCAGGTACCTGGGAGGGGTGGTTGAGGAGAAGGGGAGTCTGAAATAGGAGGCCAAAGCAAGAATCAGAGGGGATGCAGCCAAGTGATACAGTGTGTCAGGAGAAGTGTATGACAGAAGAATCCAAAGAAGCAAAAAGTAAGGCGTACAAAACAGTGGCCCAGCCAGTACTACTGTATGATACAGAAACCTGAGCAGTGAAGGCAGAGCAAATGAGGAACCTAGAGGTGATGGAGATGAAGTGCATGAGATAGATGGCAGAATGCATGCTGTGGGACAGAAGAAGAAATGAGAACATCAGAGCAGATGCCCAAATAGCTCCATCAGCAGAGATCAAAGAGAATAGATTGTGGTGGTTCAGGCACATGTGTAGGAAAGAATCTGGTGAAGAAGATTTGGGACAGACAGGAAGAAGGCAAGAAGGAACAAGGACATCTACCAAAGACACCCGAGACAGTCAGACATGACTGTTGAAGGTAGGACAGAGTCACTGATGTGACACCCCACATACAGGAGGTTGATGATGTTGCAGCTATACCTCCAAAGTAAACACAGCCAGATTGTGGACAAATGGGGCCAGAACACAGCATAAATATGAGGCAAAATCAGAGAAGCTCTGTAAAACTGGAGACAAAAGCAGACCAAGCTGAATCACTTAAAAAGTTAACAGGTTTTACATCAACATTTATGTTGTGAACCACAAAAACTATGAAACTATAATGGCTGACATTGACAGGCTATAATCCTTAGTGATTTACTAAAGAAAAAATAGCTAATTGAGGTCTGTAATTTGGTTTGGTAGATTAAGGCTCTTGGCTCCTGTAGCTAAGGTATGGGGTTTGAGTCTGAGTAAGTCACTTAACTAAACAGCCCTCTCTAACTGGGGTGTTTCACACACACTCTAACTTTGTCCTGCTGGTGATATCTCTGAATGAAATTAGAATAGGAAAGTATAATCCAGCATTGTTAAATGAATAGGGCTTTAATAAAAGTGATTTTCTTAGAATAAAGATTTTTTAGAAGCAACATTTCAGAATAAGGTTTTTGTTAGAAGCAACATTATTAAACAACATTTCAGACTAAAGCTTTTGTTGTAAGCAATATTAAGCTACATTTTGAGTGAGGCTTTGTTGAGATAGTGGTATTGTTAAAAGAGCTTGCTACATAGTAGAGATAATGAACCAACAGTAATAAAGAGCACTGGATTGTGAAAAGTTGTCCAAGAATGAAGATACCGATACCATTTGTGTCCAAAAATGAAGATACCGATACCATTTGTGTCCAAGAATGAAGATACCGATACCATTTGTGTCCAAGAATGAAGATACCAATACCATTTGTGTCCAAAAATGAAGATACCGATACCATTTGTGTCCAAGAATGAAGATACCGATACCATTTGTGTCCAAGAATGAAGATACCGATACCATTTGTGTCCAAGAATGAAGATACCGATACCATTTGTGTCCAAAAATGAAGATACCGATACCATTTGTGTCCAAGAATGAAGATACCGATACCATTTGTGTCCAAAAATGAAGATACCGATACCATTTGTGTCCAAGAATGAAGATACCGATACCATTTGTGTCCAAGAATGAAGATACCGATACCATTTGTGTCCAAGAATGAAGATAACGGTATTGCTTGTGTCACTACAAATACCTGTATGACAGTTTTCTTAAGTTTGCTTTTATTCCACTGAATTTATAGAATGGGTGATGCATCGACATGTGTTTTCTGAACATCAAGAGGCACAAAACTCTAATGCCTTTTATTGACTCACTATAATTCTCAGTGATTTACCACAAAGCAGAAATAAAATCATGAAGAACAGGACAAAAATTACCAGAATCAGAGAGATTAAAAGTTATTAGAACAGGTTTTGCATCAACATACATTCTCTGAATGACAAGGAAGTATGGTTTATGAGGGAAATAGCAAAAGATATGAGGCAAACATTAGGGACATTTAAGCTGATAGAACAGCAGGCATTGCATCAACTTGCATTTTCTGAACAATAAATATAAAGCTCTTATCCATCCATCCACACCCCCTTTTTCCCATTTTTGCACATGAGGTCAGAGTGTCACTTCAACAGTGACAATCATCTAGACCCAAGGTTTTCACCAGCAGGTAGTTCTTCCACACAACACACTTGCATGCACACTCACACCTATGGCCAATTTAGCGTGTCCAATCCATCTACCGCATGTCTTGGAATGTGGTAGGAAACCTGATCACCTGGAGGAAACACACACAAACACAGGGAGGACATGCAGACTCCACACAGAAGGCATCCCAAGAATTAAAATAAGGAACCCCTTGCTATGACGTGACGACACTATATTATTGACCACTGCAACTGTCAATGGTTTATTGGAAAGTCGAACCTTTTATGAAGGACAGGGCAAAAGATACGACTCAAAATACAGGTCATTCTGCAAAATCAGACACCTGTAGTTAGCGCTTCAGGTGAAGAATTGATTAGCATCCAATGGTGATGTTTTGCTTGTTGTTGGGTTTTTGTTTGATGTCATTTTTTTATAAAATACTGTTTTAGTAAGGTTTAGAATGTTATAGCAGCAGTGTACTGTTGTCAAAGTACAATACTATCGTAACATTTAAGCAGCATGCAAGGACACTAACTTGGTCCAGTGTTCTCCATTATCGCTGGGAAGCATAAGTATTTTCTATTTATTCAGCAAGTTTGTCAGGGTGAGCAAACAGTGTAAGTCATGTGATTGCATAGCTCCACTTAGAAAAAAATGGAGAAAGTAACCAGCATGGTGGTGGGCTTTGAACCGTTAGCTAGACGAAGAAAGAGTTTACTAGATGGCATAACAACTGATCAGCTGAAAGGTAGTTGTCTGCTAGATGGGGAAAGGAATTTTACTGCATAAGGGACAGTAAAAGACAGTATAGTGAAATGAAGGGACAAAACATTATTGGATTTGGAAGGAATGGGAGTCTATACCTTGCAGATTGGTTACATTGGGAAAATCTGATACAGGTTTAGAAAAGCATTGGGCCATACTTTATCAGGAAACCTACCTTAAGCTAATTATTTTATGTATAAAAATAGCCACAACTTGCTAGGATTCAGATTCACTTCTTGTGATTCTTTGTAGTCTCCAGGTCATTTATTTGGGCATTTAACATTTGTCCGAGCCAGCGGGAACTCAGGGGACATAATAGCAAAGCATTCCTCCATTGTAGAGCTGAAGGGCTGCCAAGAAAATCATCTGAAGCACATCCACATGATTGCATGAACAGATACGGACACAGATAGGCAAACAACATAAACAAGCCAGTTTAACGCAAACTCTTCTAGGATTCTAGCTCAAAAGTTTAAAAAGAGAGTTTCCTAATATAACATTCTAATCAACATGCAAGGGCACTAACCTAGCCCAGTGTTCTTCGTGATCATTGGGTAGTGTAACGTTTTTCTATTTATTAAGTATATAAATATGACAGATGCTTTACAACTGTAGAATGTGTTTCTGAAACATGTTTGAAAAATTTCAGGTGATAGATAAGTATACTTTAGGTACTAGTTAGACAATGCTAACTGTGTAGTTAAATGTATGTGTATAATGATTATATGCAACAGGTACAAAAAGCTGTACTTTCTCTTGCAGATGGCATGAACATAAAAGTCAGTCTGCAGAAGCAGTAGTTAATATGTTAACTCCTAACAATATGTTTCTTGTATCAGTCGACATGCACCCAGGAATAGATGAAAAGGCATAGTGCGAGCCAAGGCCCTGTTCCCATGAAGCAGTATTTTGCAATTTAGAGACATGCTAGCTGCAATGATGAAGGACTTCATTAGTGGCTAATTTGCATGTGTCTGAACTACAGTTTCTACCGTGATGTCATTGCTGATCTACACCTTGTGGTAGTAAACTGCTGCTCTTGTAGGAACTGGCATCCCCCCCGGTCACTATCCTATACACAAACACACACACACACACACACACACACACACACACACACACACACACACACACACACAAAGAGTCCCCTTATCTGTCCCTGACTTTTCTACCCTCCCATAGTTCACCCACCCCTGATCCCCATATAAGATGAAGTGTCATTATGATATGTGTCTAGCGATCCTGGTGGCTAGTTTCTCTCTAAGTCCCCTCTCCCAGTAATAGTTTGCATGCCATTATGTCATCACTGTGGTTTCACTGGTGTCCAGTGTTTCACCCCACCCCCATTCCTCATACTACTGTAAATTCAGTTATGGCATATTTGTAGATTCATTGGTTGTTATTGCTTCCCTCCAATCCCCATACTGACATCAGTGCCATTATAGTACAGTTGTTGAATTACTGGTGGCTAGTATTCCCCCCCACCCCGTAATCCGCAAATTGAAGTCAGTGCTGTTACGCCACTTATGTAGAGTAATCCCTGATGTCTAGTGATTTAACTGATTCCCCTGCTGTGTTTGTCTTCAATAGTTGAACACTGCCTGCCATGATGAGGTGGGGCCGGCCATGCGGATCTACAGTACATGGCCGAGCAATTTCTTGAATTGCTCAGCATGTACTGTAGATACATTCCTAGAAGGCAGTTCCAGGGGAGACAGGACATGACTAATTAGCATATGCCTCTCCCTGGACTGCTTTATTAGTATTCAGCATGGCCACAGAGCCAGCCCAATGCAATCTTTCACATCTTCATGCTGAAGCATCATGCAGTACTATATTATGGCCATTGCTGAATGCCAAAAGTTTACAGTGATGCGTTCACAAAAGTGGACATATTGTTGTACCTTTATGAATGGCCCCACAGACTTTCATGTATGCATCATAAACTGTACTCAAGGTTGCAGATTACACAAATGTGCTGATATATTTAAAGGCAGTCCTAGATAAGGCTAAGGCCATGGATAAACTGCATGAAGTGGTTTAACAGTAAATAATCTGGGTAAGATTTTCATGATACATCACAAAGCTGGAAATCCAAATAAAAATACATTTAAAGGGGCTGAAGCAGATGTAAAGTTAAATGCAATAGAACAAGGCAGGACAGAAGAAAATGGACATGTAGTGAAAGATACTGTAGTTGAACCTACACCTGTCTTTGGTTAGACCCCTTTGACCACCACTGACCATGTAGTCAGGAAAGCTAATTGTTAAAATCAATTCCCTCATTGGACAGACAGAACTCTTCTACTGAGAATATGATAGCATCTGAAGGATGCATTACAAAAATGGGAGTGCTAGTGGGGGTGGGGTAAACAGGTAGTGTTTATGAATTAATTCCTAAGGGAACAAAAGCACACATCAAGAGTACAACATTTGCTACCAACAACAGGGCGGTGGCATCCCATGGAGACTTGGGTGAACTGCAGGGTAGGTAACAGGCAGTTATATTGGTCTACATGGGCAAGAAATTATTTGACACTAAGCTGTTTGATGGATTTTGAATTACACACCTAGATGGCTTGGTGGATACAGATGATCAGTTTGTTGCAGTATGGTGTTTGGTACATAGTGGTAAAGAAAGTGAGCTAACTTCAGAAAAAACATGAAGTTATGATACAGGACATTTCAGCAAAGTTAGAGAAAATAGACACTACAATTAAAATTCATGTGCACAAGAAAGCAAAAATGTTAAGGAAGCTGCCACTTTAGTGTTACAACAGTGACATCTATTGTTCAGCAAGTCACATGGACATCAGAAGTATTTTTTCCACTTCTAATTCTTCCAGAAAGGGAGAAAATGCAGATAGCACTAAGGAAATAGAACTTTTAAATGGTATTCCTGTCATATGAAGGACCATAGTAAGAAGGAATGCCCTGGGTATTATGCAAAGAAGTTAAAAAGATCAGGAGAAAGAAAAGCAGGTGAGAGAGAAGCTGAATGATAATGAAAAGGCAGAGAATAGAGATAAGCAATGGATGGGATACCCAGCATGAGCAAGAAATAAATCCAGAAAACAGAAAATTGCAGCAGTGCAAGTGAATAGTCCAGTCATATATATTCCATAAGGAATACCCAGAATACTGTGTACGTTCTAGGGACACACCCACTAAATCCTCACCTTTCAAAGGGAAGGGTAATAAGATGAGTCAGGTAGCCTATGCTACCTGTAATACAATAGAAAAAAAGACTATAAGACACAATCAAGGATTAAATATCCTGATTTGTTTAAGTTGCAAACTCACACAGAATCAACATCTTCAGAAGTGGTGGGGGGGGGGGGCCCTACATAAACCAATTCAGCTACCCCAGGGAATGCAGAAACAGGACAGTCGGGACATCTTACATGAAAATGATGTTGTTCAGATAAATTCTGGATGCTGATCACCTTTGTCCATGGTGTGTGGATGGGAGGTCATTTGTGTGGGCAAGGGCAGAGAGGAGATACTAGGAAAAATATCTGAAGACACAGAGGCATCAGTATTAAAGTCTTTCGGCTTTTCCCGGTTAGGGGTCACCACAGCAGAACTCCGGTCCGCTCATGATTGGCAGTGGATTTTTATGATGCCGAGTTGCCAGCCCGACGCCCAACCTTCAATGAAGGCACAACCATTCACACTCGCACCTACCTGCATGCCTTTAACATCACTCGACCGCGGGGAGGGCATGCAGACTCCACACAGAAGGCGCACCAGCCAAGAATCGAACAGGAGAACCTCTTGCTGTGAGACGACAATGCTAACCACTGCACCACCGCGGCTATAGAGGCATCAGTATTAATTATACCAAATTCTTTTCCACAGGAGAAGGATGATAATGAGACTGTGTTATTGGGATTTGATGGATCCCGATTACCTGCTTACATTTAAACATCCAGAAGGGAGATTAGAAAAAAGGCATAAGCTGTTCATTTTTTTTGTAAACTGTCCCCTACGCAGTGTACTACTACTACTACTATATTGGGAATAGATTCTCTGAATACATTAGGAATAGTCATTTATATTAATGCAATTTTGTGGAAACAGAGACACGAAGTGTGCACTGTCACTGATGTTCCTGGATGTAATAATGGGGCAGAAGTTTTGTCAGAGTCTAAAGGAACTCCACTGCTTTTGGATTTAAAACAGCAATATGGACAGCACATCAGTTTGATTGTGGATATATACAAGTCTCTGAAATTTGGACCAAGCAGTGAAGAATTCCACCATATCAAAGGCAGTGCAATATTCCCAGAGAAGTATTGCCTAATTTACGAGAGGGATTACAGATGTGGGAGGAACAAGAGGTCATTGAAAATGGCACATTCCCTTTGAACTCTGTCTGGGCTGTATGTGACTTGGAGAACGGTAATGGATTTTGTATGTGACTTGGTGAATGGTAATGGATTTGGTGTTGGTAAATAGGTGTACACTACAAGCACCACACCTAGTATCAGCAATACCAGAAATAATGGCTGACTGTTGCCCACAGCAAGGCATAAGTCTTAGATTCATGCCTCTCAACTGTACAGATTTTTGCAGAATGTCTAGATTTTTGTCTCATATTTTTGGTCCATTTTTCATACAATTGTAGTTTTCTGGAAAATTAGTGGCAAATCATTAAAGAGTGAAATTAGAAAATAATGATAGACATTTGCATTTTGGACTTTATATCCTTCAGAAAATTAATGTTAATGCAAAACCTGTTATTCTATCAACTTTCTAAGTTTGTAACAGCAATGCCAATACTCCACAGCAGAGCAGAAAAGAAAGCCAGTAAAGGTCCATACACCTGTAAGCGAAGACAAAGCCAAGCCAAACCAATATAGTATAAAGTTTAATACAAAATATCTACACCAAATAAGCACTTTCGTTTCACCCACGGAAACTTCATCAGAATGGTGTATTGTCACAAACAAACTGTTAAAATAATCAAAATCTGAATGTGAATGGCTGTAAGTTAATTACACAACGTTTGAAAATTTAAAGAAACATCACATAAACTTGTGTACTCTTGTTTAACATATATACACACACAATTTAATAAAAATATTTACAAAAACGTATGTACACAAATATTAATTACAAAAGTATATAGAATCTCCTAAACATGACAACAAAAATGTTATAAAATGTTTGCTTTCAATTTCAAGGCAGGAACTATAGAAAGGTGATCATTTAAACCAGGGTTTACACAGGCATCAAAGAACATTTGCCATATCATCTCATGATATTCCAACCTGGTTTCCCAATCACCACCCCTTTCTGGAATCTGGACATGCTCTATCACCCAGAATTTAAATTTGGCTGTGGGACAAACTAAATGATGTCTGTACAGGGCATTGGTGTCTTTGCCATTGTTTAGATCATATAAGTGCTCATATATTCTCTAAGACATCTCTCAGTCTTGCTATATAGAATGCATAACAGGTGGTACAATATTATTTTAGAGGCACAACTGTGGTATCCATCAGTAGGAATAAACTTATCCAAGCTTGGTAAAAAATAATTAACCGCCATGCAACACTGTGCACAACTGTCACATCTGAAAGTACCCTTATTTTTGTGAGGTGTGAAGTTATTAACTCGTGATGCATTCTCAAACAAGTTCTTAAGGTTGGCATCTCTCCTATAACTAACCTTAAAGGAATATTGAAAAACTGAGAGAGTGTTGGACATCATGACAAACATATTCTAGAACTTACGAATAATTTATTTGATTCGCAAAGAATCTTGGTTATACCCTAACACACAATACTTGGTTCCAGAGGTTCCTTTGCCTAAAGGGTAAACATCTTGTGTTACCCGTATTTCCAAGGTCTCCTGAATATCAGCTGTCATAGCAGTAATATTATTGTTGGCAATAGGCTTACCCCTAATCAAGGAGTAATATTTAAATCACAAACCATCCATAATTTCCTTCTTGATGTTATCGATAAGAAGTTTGGGATAATCTCGAGCCAAAAATAAGCTCTCAATAAATTCTAATTCCCTTCTAATTAGAAGTCATCCGGGCTGCCCTGACCATTTGACCCTTCACAATATTCTTTTTTTGGGGGAAGGGGGTGGTTACTTTTGAAGTGTAAGTACAAATTTGAAAAGTATTCTTTTCTATGTATTTGAGACACATATTCACTTTTTTCTGTATCTTTAGAAATAAGTACATCTGGGTATGCAATGGACTCAGTGTCAACTGTACTAATACAGGACAGGAAACTGGTAGTGGAGTGTAAAAATGCATAAAAAATTGTTGTTGACTCAGGTGTACCATCCCACAACACAAAAATGTCATCCAAATAACGGTAATAACCACGAATATTTTTGAAAAAATCACTGGTAAACACAAAATGCGTCTCCCAATAAAGCAGTACCAAATTAGCAAAAATTGGGGTGCATGCTGTGCTCATTGCTATGCCCATCCAGTTGTTTATAATATTCCCCCTGAAAATAGATAAAATTATTGTCCAAAATAAGTTCTATGTTTTCCAAAATCAGCCTAATGTCATTGGCATTCAAAAAATCCAACTCAGTCAAAACTTCTTCAAACCAGGTTATACCTGTTTGGTGGGGTATAATTGAGAAAAGAGCTTTAACATCTATGGTCATGAAAATATAGTTGCCATTAAAGGGAAATTGCCCTAACTTAGGAAATCCCAAGAATCTATTAAGATGTGTTGGTGTAGTCCATAAAATGGCTTTGGCTTATAGTCAATAAACATGGCCAAGGGTTATGTTTTTGAGCCAGCTGATGCTACAACTGGCCTCAGTGGGGGGTTCTGCAAGTTCTTATGGAACTTGGGGATTCCAAAGATTCCTGGAATAGCCGGTCTTTTTATTTGTAAGAAACTGAACAATTTTGTATCAATCATACCTTGCAAGAGATTATCTTCCAGAATAATATTTATCTTTTTGTACACTATTTCGATCACATTCCTAGAGACCTGACAATATATACTTTCTTCGATTAAGATATCTAACATTTTCCCCATATAGCTCCAGTATGTCATTAACACCACACCACCCCCTTTGCCTGGCTTCATAATGCTTAGCTCCTTGTTGTGACTTAACATATATAAAACATCCCTTTCTTCCTGACTTGAGTTGTCACATGACCATTTTTTAGATTTGAAAAAATGTTTCAACTCATTTTCAAGTAAAACATCGAAATTGGACAATATTGGGTGCAGGGGTGGATTAAACGTACTCTTCCTGGAAACCACAGCCTTAGTATCCAGGATCTGAAAGGGTGGAGAAAAATCTTCGGTAACCACCAAGGCTGGAGCAAGTAATAATGATGATATGATGAAGGCTAACTAAGCTGAAAGCACTTATCTATGGAACTTTGTGCTCCACGATTTCCCAGAAGTGTTTGGATGTGTGAGATTTAATCTATTTAAGTGAAGTGTATCAGGGGTCTTAAACTGGGATACATTGCTTTGAAGTGTATAATAAGGAGTTACATTAGGGGTGGACAGATGTATACAGTTCAGTCCCGGATTATAGATGGTGTTCCTGTTGTGTTCTTAGGGGAAAATTGTGGAATATTACTCCTGGTTAAGTGCCAGTCTCACATTGGAGTCACTAGTGAGGATTGAAGCTCCTTAGTTACTGACCCAAGATAGCAGGGACATCACTGGTAGTCCAGTTGGATATTGTCCAGATGTCACTTTATTTGGTGGCAGTTCAGTGGGATATTATCTGGACATCACAGAGGCTACTAATGGAGGTCCACTTATTTTGCAGCAATGTATTGAAGAACACTGTGGTAAAAGATTTTGTATTGTAAGCAGACTGGACCAAAACTTTTATCATGTATTCCAGTAGAATTGCTGCTGTTACTGAGGTTCATAGGTGTGTGCTAGGCTAATGATCACGAGGGCCTTTTTAAGCCTAGCCATGTATCCTGAATTGCTGACAAGTTCTTGTACCCATGGTAGTGTAGATTTTTGAAGGCTTATTGGTCCTTCAAAAATTGCTGGAAGTAGCTAGGTAGAAATTTTGTCATCCACATTTCAAAAAGTACTGGGAACAGGAGTGGAGGAATGCTTGGTTTTCTTGCAGATCTATGCCACAAATGAAAGCCACAGATGTGCAGAGTTCCAGTTGAAGATGGTCCAGGGCAAGCAATACAAATTTGATTTAATTTGGCCTTTTTCTACAGTGCAAGGGGGGTAGATATGTGTTAGCAGTGGTAGATATATTTTTGAAGTGGACAGAAGTTGTTCCTTTGAAGAACTGCTCTGCTAAATTTAATGTAAAGTATTGTAGAGTTCAGTCTTTTCTCACTGGGGTTGACCTTCTTAGAGTCAATGGTCCTCATTTTGTTTGTCAGGTTTTCCAGGCCTTGAGTTCACTGTTTGGAATACGATAGTGGTTCCATGTGCTATATCACCCATAGTCAGCAGGTAATGTGAAATGAATGAATCATACATTGGAGGAAAATTCAAAACTTATAAGCTTCTTTTAGAAAGGGGAAAGACTGGACTACACATTTACCTTCTATCTTGATGGGAATATGAAATAATGACTGCTCACTTGTATGCTTTCCTTTTGAACTTGTACTTCGTCAGCATATGCAAGTAGTCATTATGAAAGACCAACAGCTAGTAAATTTGCAGGAGCAAATTAAGTACTTACAACACTTTGTTGCATTAAAAATTAATAAACCTGACCCAGAAGACTTTAGTTTGGAATCTAAATTCCAAGAGTGGGAGATGGCAATGGTGAAAAATCACAGTAAAACAGGTCCATGACAGGCTAATTGAGAGGGTTCCTATGTAATTGCTGAAAAGTTTGGTCCAAGTGTACTTCAAGTCAAAAGACTAGGGTAAAGCAAAGATAGCATGCATAAGCTAGTCCACATAGATCAGTGCAAAGTAATGAAAAGAAAACTGGTATTTTCTTTCTGAAGTTAACACTAGTAGATGGGGGATGCTTTTATTTTGGCAAGAAAATGATAATAATGAACAAAATGTAGGGATGAGTACTTGTGAATAAATGCTGAGAGTGAATATAACACAGGAAACACTGGGCCTATACCATATGGTCTAACAATTTTAACTTTACTGAAAAGGAGAAGGCAGAATTTCTAGTAAATCTCTGTTGTCTATCACACATTCTACAAACTAAAAGGGGGATATCAATTTATGAGATTTATTGTTATATGTGTGTGGGAAAAGACCTTATAGATGACTGCCTGATATGAGAAAAATCACTAATCATTATAACCAAATCATTAAATACTGCAAGTTCATAGGTGTGCACATGGTTAACAACCACTGGGGTCGTTATAAAGCTAGCCATGTATCCCAAATGTATCCAGTAATTTTTGTGCCTTAGAGGTTATTTAAGAGGTGTATTCAATCTAATGCATGAAATACAAGTTGCCTCTGTCCATTAGAGACAAAGGTGCCAGAAACAGGTGTGAATTTCCAATTTCCCATCCACTGATCCAGGTTACACTTGAACAAGTTAAGGGAACAGGTCTGCTTCACATGAATGGGAATTCTCTGAGACATGTACATTTCCTATTTATGTTGCATGCAAGGTTTAAGTCCCTAGATCAAGCGGTTCTGATTGCAGTTATGCCAAAGGTCCATCAGAGTGGGGTCAGAAGATGCTTTGTATGCCAGGAATAGATCACCTCTCGGTCTGTAGGAAATAGTACAGAAATAGGGCTTTGAGGCAGTCTTCATAGAACATCTTTTTAACACCCTATATTCTTTTTTTTTGAGGAATCTCTGTGAACTTTCCAGTTGCTGCACATGCCTGGTCAGGTATATACCAAAAGGGGCATTGTACTCAATGATGGGTCTGAGGATGGCTAAATACAGTGGCATTATAATCACCTATGTTCATAGGAGTTTACTAGGCTAACGACCACAAGGGCCTTTTTAAGCCTAGTCATGCATCCCAAATCTCTGACAAGTTCTGATACCCTTGATAAGTGTAAGCATGGGCCTGGGAGATGAACCATTTACAGGTTACCTGTTTGCATCTGAGACATAGGTGCCAAACCAGGAATGAATTTGCAGTTTCCCATCCAATTGTCCAAGTTGCACTTGAATTGGATTAGAGAGGAAATGTGCTTCACATGGATGGGGAAACTGTTCCATAGATGGGGTAGTCTCTGGGATACATACCTATCTCTCCAGCAGGTCCTATTTATATCACAGGCAAGGTTTAAGTCTTTTGAATGGGTAATTCTGGTGCTGTTTGTTCTGTGAATATGCAGGAGGTCAATCAGACTGGGGTCTAACAATGCCCTGTATGCCATGCATAGATTTCCCCTCAAAAGTGAAACCCAGGGTACCTTTTTGGCTAGGCTTATATAGGCCCTAGGGTCAATAGCCTAGTACCTACCTATGCACCTATGAAAAGCCTGTAGGAGACAGAATACAGGGATAGGGTCTTGAGGTAGTCTGCATAGGACATTTTACTTATGCCCTGTATTCTTTTAGTGAGGAACCTCTGTGGACATTCCAGTTGTTGGATATGCCTGGTTAGGTACATACCAAAGGGAGCATTGTGCTCAATGAAAGGTCTGATGAATACCAAATACAGTGGAACAATGACTTCCTTGGACTTAGATGCCATACCTTTGTTTATAAGTTGCGCAACATAGAATGATTTCCTCACCACTGTAGACACATGATGGTCAAAGGCTGAATTACTATTTGAGCGTGTCCCTAAGTCCCTGACTACTGGGTCACCTCTAAGGGGCGTGTTGTCAATATGATAGTTAATAGTGATGGATGACTTCCCAAAGGATACTATTATCCATTTCTTGGCATATAGTTTTAGTCCATGGCTCTGACATTAGATGTTTGTCTGTGTCAGCCCCTCCTGGAGAACATTTGTGTCAGTGTGAGATTCAATGACAGCTCCTAATTTGCAATCATCTGCAAATTTAGTCAGCCAGAGACCACTGACATTGGGTTTGACTTCTGAGAAGTAAATACCAAAAAGGAGCAGTCCAAGGACTGATCCCTGAGGGACTCCACTTGTAACTGGCCTCTTTGTAGAGGTGGACTAGCCAATTCTAACTTCCTGGGTCTTGTCTGGGAGCCAGTTGACTATCCACTGGGTGACATAAGGATTTGTACCTAACCTCTTGAGTTTGTCAACAATGCCCGAGTGGGGTATTGTGTCAAATGCCTTGGCCAGATCAAGGTAGGCAGTGTGAACAATCTTGCCCTTGTCCATTGCTTTGGTGACCTTTTCAAAGAAGTCCACCAGACTGAGTAGACATGATCTGCCCTTTACGAAACCAAACTGAGTTGCGTCCAGTGTCTAGAAGTTTACTATATCTTTATTGATCATCAACATGATAATTCTTCCCATGGCTTTACGTATAATACTAGTGAGATTTATGGGTCTGTAGTTTCCAGGATCTGTAGATGGCCCACCTTTGTGCAGAGGGATGACTGTTGCCTTTCTCAGTTCATGAGGCACGAAGCCTGTTTGGCGGCTACAGTTAAATAGTAATTCCAGAGGCCCAGATAGGTCATGTTTCATGCTATTTAGAGGGCATCCTGTGATATTGTCTGGGCCAATTGATGCAGTGTTCTTGGTCTTAGAGAGAGCATTAAGGACTTGTTCCCCAGTGATAGTGGGGGGGTCATATTTGATGATATTTCCTGAAGGAAGGTTGATGGGGGAGAGAGGAGTAAAGTTGGAACTAAATTTATCAGCCAGGAGGTTTGCTATATATTCTGGCTCAGTATAGGTGGCTCCATTTACAATGAGTTCTGCACACAATTGTGTATTGCCTTGGGTTTAAATGCCATGCCCTTGCTTATAAGCTGAGCAAAACAGAATGATTTCCTTACTATAGTTACATACTGGTGCTGAATTTCTCAGCCAAAAGATTTGCTACATCTCCATCTCCATAAATGTGGCTCCATTTACTACCAATTCTGCACACTGTTAAGTTCTGTCTTTGAGGTTTCGGACAAAGAAAGCCTCATGGTTGCCTTTGGCCTGAGATGTTATTTTTATCTAAAATTTGGCTTTGGTAGACTTATTTCAGCATCTTAGTTGTTTATTTAGCTTAATGAGGAAGCTTTTATCTTGCTGGGATTTGCATTTCCTAATTTAAACTGAGTATTTTCCTTTTTTCTACAACCTGCTTATGTTTGCATTCTACCAGGCTGGTTTGTTTTCAGAGTTTGTTCTGGGTTTATTTCTGGTAGGTACAGTGAACTCTGTACGACTATTAATATGATTATGCATTTTTTTGTTTTTATGCAAAATTCCAAATTGGCTGCTGTGTTGGATGAACTTGACATTTTTCAGGTTATCACTTAAAAGGAAGTTAGCTTTAGAATAGTTTCTGACTGTTACAGGGTTTGCTGATGATGCAGAACTGACTTTATATATATTTTATAAATTATAATTATGTAAATATTTTATTATATTTATGATTTCACCTTACAAGAGGGGACACTACACTGGGGGAGGTGTAGCATTCCCCTAAATTTGTGAGTATCAGGTCCAGTATGTTTGCAACTGTAGTGGGCATATGGACTATCTGGCCCAGGATGTTTGTGTTTACAAAGTCCAGGAATCTCTGGGCTTTCAAGTCTGGGGTTGTGTAGGATTCCCAGTTTATTAATTTTGTTAGTGCAAACACACTGGAACAGCTAGCTCATTTGCACACCTCCTAGGGGTGCATATATCCTGGATCTGGTATTCGCAAATGAGGGAATATTGGACCCTCCACACACACACAGTGTAATGTCCTAACTGGTCAGATCAGCTCACAAAGTGATCACCATTGAAATAAATCTAAAGTTTAAACTCCTAGCAAACTGAAGAACCCTTAAGAACTTTTCCAAGGCTAACTACCCTCTGATAAGTGACAGCATATTTAAATTCCAAGCCCCCCCAAACTCAGAACACTGTGACCTATGCAAAGATGTTTACAAAAACCCTGTACACACATGTAAACTACTGCAGAGAACCATCAGTACCAAACTGAAAAACTTAGGACAAACTCCAAAAACAAGCTCCCTTGGTGGACCTCAAGTATAAATGCCCCCATTTTGATTTTTTTCATAATTTACTGCTCTCTGCACTTGTTTTTTGTCGTTTTCAATTTATCTGCATTTATTTAAACTGTATTTGCCTTAATATTGCTACACACTCAAGTGTGCAAGCTCGTACTGCATTTAAGGTGTTTTTGCTACTGTTTTAACTGCTTTTCTGCAAAAAAAAAAAAAAAAAAAGTTCTAAGCTTGTTTCCTGCCTTTCCTGTAACTAGCCTCGTCCAGATACAGATCTGCTGAATCCAGGACTGTTTTGTAAGTTTCTGAGCGCCTCAGACATTTCTGTGTTGGAGGGAAGCCTTCTTTTTTATCAGTGGGAGTGGTAAGCACTAGGTAGCCTATCTGTCACAAGAGGAGTGGTTTCTGGCCCAGAAACTGTAGTTTATTGGCCGTTTGGGCAGTTTTTCAATCCATTTCAACTTTCTGATTTAAAAGCCCGTGTTTGCGTGGGTTTGCGCACCACACAGCGGCGTTCAGCTGAGGTAAACTATTAACAGTGCCAGAAGGTCTGCTCTTCAGTTTTTCCCTTAGAACGTGCTTGTTCTTTTACTTCTTACACTTCAGTTAGCTTAATTGGCTAGCACTTTAACAGGCTTTTGTAGCATTTATTGTAGCACACTTAGGTGCTATCAGCACTAGCTGTTCCTATGCAGTAACAGCACCAGTACTTATTATTTATGACCACCCCTCCTGGTATGATTGTAGGGCAATTTCCTGTGCTTTCTGATGCTAACCTGATGCACTTGAGCATTCTGAGACAGTGTGGCAACTGTCTAATGCATACAGACAGCCCTCTCCTCATACCTCCCAATGCTCATTCATGTGAGAGATGCACTTATATCACCAAACTGGAAGCAGTGCATACTCCAACCAAGACTAAACTAGCTGGTCAAGAGGAGAAGGCCAAAACCTGCAACTCACTATATAGAACACACAACCCTCCAAAACACCAACCATCACAACCCACACAAAGAAAAACAAACCATACACACACCTTTGCAGACGATCTCAATAAAAATGTACCCAAACAACAGAGACCCCCGAGACAGAAATGCACTTGAACACCACAACACAACACCAACCCCAGAACACATAGCTCACCGCTACAGTGTGCCCCTCAACCTAAGCCCTTAAGGCAAAACACTTTACCCAATGTACTAATCATAGGAGACTCAATTGTGAGGCACACTGATAACCCACTCACTAGGTTGAATAAGGAGAAGGTGATAGTCAGTTTTCTCTCAGGTGCCAGGATCCACCACATAACACATGCACTCAGGTCCCTCCGCAACAAGGACAGATATGTCTCAGTCATTGTCCTTGTGGGTGCAAATGATCTGAGACGTACCTCTGTGGACTACATGAAAAGAGATGTGATAGAACTTTCGTATTATGGAAGAAAGAATAATATCAGTAGCCAAAGGTCACCCAGCTTAAAAAGTAAATTCAACAGCAAAAAGCAAGCGTCCACCACAGCTAAGATAAAAAGTTTTTTAATACAGAGGATAAGCACTTTCACACATACTGCTTCTTCAGATCCATAAAAAAATCATCACAGGTATATTCATTATATACTAAAAGAACAATCAATCAATCATGGAGCAGCAACAATTTCTGATGTATGTTCTTCTTTTTTAGAAGTGGTTTTAAAGGAACAGCTCCGTTAATCCCTGGCAGTTTATCTGCCTGCAGTTTAACTATCAAATTGGCTTCTGCATTCTCTAGTTATTGTTATAATCCCCCTTTCTCTCATTCATAGGTAACAACTGTAAAACACTAAATAAAAATGAATGCCCTGGTGCAAAAGATATATGTTTTGCTAAGGCATTAAGAGTGTTTAAGCACCTAATATCACCGGCATGCTGCAAGATACGTTCTTTCAACATTCTCACTGTTTTGCCTATATAAAAACATGTGCATGACTTGCATCTAGTCAAATAAATCAATCCTTAAAAGTACAACCAGCATAGAAACAAGGCTTGAATATAAAATTAATGGTAGGATGTTGAAACTCCTGTATAGAAGATATAAAATTACAGGCTTTACAATGCCTACAAGGATAGGTACCTAGATGCCCAGAAAGAGGTACTGTTAACTGGGTAGACTTATAACATAATTGTCTCTTAAGGGAGATATTGCTCTTAAATGTATAACTAGGTTTCTCACCCACAATCCCTTGAATTTTGTCATCTGACAGCAAAACAGGCCAGTATTTCTTTACAACATCACATACTTGTTGCATGTTGTTACCATAGGTTAATGCAAGTCTAACACCGGTATAAGCAGTATCTAATACATTAGCCTTACCAGGAACATAAGGTTGATTAAAGTAAGGTTGGCCTTTATCAGCACATATGCCAATAACCATGTTATAACTATCTTCAAATGTTTCAGAACTATATCCTCTTACAGAAAGATCACCCTTAAGACACAGCATAGCTTCATGGCACTGTTAATCATCTGTATGCAAGCTAGACATATGCAAATACTGGCCTTTAGCAAGAACTATATCCTCTTGCAGAAATATCACCCTTAAGACAGAGCATAGCTTTATGGCACTGTTTATCATCTGTATGCAATCTAGACATACGCAAATACTGGCCTTTAGCAATGTTTTTAAAAATATGTTTAGGATGCATACTGTTAAAATGTAACAAAGCATTCTTCCTACAAACTTTTCTAAAGAGTGAAGTAGACAAAACATCATCAATCAAAGTAACTTTAGTATCTAAAAAATCAATACTGTTCCATGAATAATTCAATACAAATCTAAAACAACTAGTAGATTCCAAATAGTGTACGAATCTCAATAAATCAGATTCTGCACCCTGCCACAAAATAAAAACATCATCAACAAAACGTTTATAATATAAAAGATGTCCAGAAAATTCTTGCTGCGATAGCACTGCCATGCGTTCCCAGTCAGCCAATACAAGATTGGCATAACTGTTAGTGCATGGAGTGCCCATCGCTACACCAATCCTCTGTCTGTAAACCACATCATTAAATAGAAATACATTATAAAGCACTAACTCCATTAAAGTATCAATACATTCTATTAATTCTAGCGAATAATCAACATTTTTTATCAAGTAATTTTTCAAAGAAGCAACACCAAATTCATGGGTATGACTGTAAACAATGTCTATATGTCCATACGAACAAGAATGGTTTCATTACTAAAAGATCCATGCATTCTGGCAAATGCGCCTAGTGTGCTAAGGAAATGCTCAGTATCCCTGAGAACAGCCACAGCTGTGTCTAGTGGTCTCTTAAGTTGTTGCTCTATAAAAATAGAAATAAATTCTGTGGCCCAGCCCCTGCCCAAAACAATTGGCCGAAGGGCTGGGTCAACCAGTGACTTATGCACCTTAGGGAGACCGTATATGACTGGTATCAAGGGGTCCAAGACCATCATAAAGTCATATAACCCCTTATCAAGCACTTGTTCCATTAAAAGCTCATATAAAGTGCTCTGAATACCACCAATAATCTTGTGCAAATTACACTCATTGATAACTTCATAGGTAGAAACATCATTCAGCATAGCATACACACTAGTATTATAAGAATTTGTATCAAGGACCACTATAGATCCACCTTTATTGGCAGGTCTTATAGTCAATTCAGCATTACTTTTAAGTTCACGAAGTGCTTCAAATTCACCTGATGTTAAATTATGAAAATTACTCTTCCTCAAATCAGTACATCGTAATTCCTTTTCCACAGTCTTAAAAAAAGTTTCAAGCACAGGTGTTAACTGTGGGACGAAAGTACTGGTGCACTTAAACATAGCTGGCGTGCTAGTGCATTCACCAAAAGCTAACTTCAATGCTATATTTCGTAAATACAATTTAATGTCAAATATTGCACTCTCCAGTGGAACCGCTTGTGATGGCCTAAAATTAATTCCTCTATCAAGAAGACTTACTTGCTCTGGAGTCAAGATATGCAAAGATAAATTATAGACTAGCGATGTATTTTCTTTCTGTTCCTCTCATCTGTAGTTGCTTTGTTCTCTAGGGACGGTCTGCATGTCTTCCGTCACACACTGAAGCTCCACCCCCTGCTGGTACCTTGCAGTGCTCGGAAAGGGGAAATTTAAAAAAAAAACATTTTCCAGGGATGATACTTGACTATCTTTGGGTCTTGCCCCAGCCAAAGGATGAGACAGAGAGTTGTTCACATTAGTTGTATTAGTAGTATCACGGGCCCCGTAGAACTGACATCCATAACATGAGCAGTCATTAGGGGCTCTGTACCAGTCGTAGCAGTAGATGTAGGAGGAAGTTGTGGCTGTTCAGCCCTCATATGTTGTACATGTTGAGTGGAGACATTAGCAGAAGGATTAACAACACCTTCGGATCCATGGGGCCATACAAAGATATTACCTCTCCCAAAATCTGCTATATCTCTCGCTAGCTTCCTTTTCTTTATCATTTGTTGTCTATCATCATAGGCAAACACTTTGAGCATTACATTGTCTATTTCTGCTACATAAAGCGGTTCAAGATACTTGGTAAAAAGTTCAGTCAGCATTTTTTCTAATTTCACAGTCAATTCTTGCACATATGGGGCAAAAATTTCTTTTAAGAGCCTCATGTAATTAAAGCTCAGCTCAACATTACGAAGCTGCCAGAGTTTCAAAAGTGCAGGATATGTATTACCATAGGCAGGCATACGGAGAATGCGTAGACCTCTTGGTATTACTTTATGGCGCAGGCAAGCCTCCATGTGAAGGCATTGCCATTGCAAATGCTTAAATCTATACAGTTTATTTTCAAAGTCTCGTAACAAATCTTAAAACATACCCCAATTATTAGGCTCCTCAGATAATAACTCTTCTGAAAAAACTGAGCCAAGAAGCGGGTTATTTTCCAATTTAAGCAGTTGTTTAAAACAAAACTGTTGAGATGCCCTTTCTCTGGGCTGATAGCCCAATTCAATGTCCACTTGTTCAGCCATGTTCTGCTGGTAATATAAATGGAAGAAAAAAATAATACCAGTAGCCAACGCTGGCAGCTTCTTAATGTTGAGCTGAGCTTTAATTACATGAGGCTCTTAAATGAATTTTTTGCCCCATATGAGCAAGAATTGACTGTGAAATTAGAGAAAATGCAGACTGAACTTTTTACCAAGTATCTTGAACCCCATTATGTAGCAGAAATAGACAACATAATGCTCAAAGTGTTTGCCTATGATGATAGACAACAAATGATAAAGAAAAGGAAGCTAGCGAGAGATATAGCAAATTTTAGGAGAGGTAATATCTTTGTATGGCCCCATGGATCCGAAGGGGTTGTTAATCCTTCTGCTACATGTACAGCATACGAGGGCTGAACAGACACAGACCCAAAGATAGTCAAGTAATATCTTTGGAAAATGTTTTTTTAAATTTCCCCTTTCCGAGCACTGCAAGGTACCAGCAGGGGGTGGAGCTTCAGTGTGTTATCACCTGTGCTTGAAACTTTTTTTAAGACTGTGGGAAAGGAATTACGATGTACTGATTTGAGGAAGAGTAATTTTCATAATTTAACATCCGGTGAATTTGCAGCACTTCGTGAACTTAAAAGTAATGCTGAATTGACTATAAGACCTGCCAATAAAGGTGGATCTATAGTGGTCCTTGACACAAACTATTATAATGCTAGTATGTATGCTGTGTCGAATGATGTTTCTACGTATGAAGTTATCAATGAGCGTGATTTGCACAAGATTATTAGTGGTATTCAGAGCACTTTATATGAGCTTTTAATGGAACAAGTGCTTGTTTAGGGGTTATATGACTTTATGATGGTCTTGGACCCCTTGATACCAGTTATACATGGTCTCCCTAAGGTGAATAAGTCACTGGTTGACCCACCCCTTCGTCTGATTGTTTCGGGCAGGGGCTGGGCCACAGAATTAATATCTATTTTTATAGAGCAGCAACTTAAGAGACCACTAGACACAACTGTGGCTGTTCTCAGGGATACTGAGCATTTCCTTAGCACACTAGGCGCATTTGCCAGAATGCATGGATCTTTTAGTAATGAAACCATTCTTGTTAGTATGGACATACAGACATTGTTTACAGTCATACCACATGATTTTGGTATTGTTCCTTTGAAAAATTACTTGATGGAAAATGTTAATTATTCGCCAGAATTAATAGAATGTATTGATACTTTAATGGAGTTAGTGCTTTATAATGTTTTTCTATTTAATGATGTAGTTTACAGTCAAAGGGTCAGTGTTGTGATGGGCACTCCATGCGCTAACAGTTATACCAGTCTTGTATTGGCTGACTGGGAGCGCATGGCAGTGCTATCACTGCAGGAATTTTCTGCACATCTTTTATATTATAAACGTTTTGTTGATGTTTTTATTTTGTGGCAGGGTGCAGAATCTGATTTATTGATATGTGTACATTATCTGGAATCTACTAGTTGTTGTTTTAGATTTGTATTGAATTATTCATGGAAGAGTATTGATTTTTTAGATACTACAGTTACTTTGATTGATGGGGTTTTGTCTACCTGACTCTAGAAAAGTTTGTAGGAATAATGCTTTGTTACATTTTAACAGTATGCATCCTAAACATATTTTTAAAAACATTGCTAAAGGTCAGTATTTGCGTATGTCCAGATTACATAAAGGATCTTAGGCCTTAAACACGTCCTACATGGACAAACTCAATAAACTTCAGCTGTTCTCAATCTCTTATCGTCTACTTAGAGGTGATCTCTGCTTGACTTACAAAGCCATGTCCGACCCAGCCATACTTGAAATGCTATACCTAAAGAAATTCCAATCCCCCCATGCCACACACTCCAGAGATCACAACCTCATTACCTCAATTAACAGAACATGCTGGAGGGGCAGTTTCATCTCCCAAAGACTGCCCATACTCTGGAATAAGCTTCCCATTCATGTCAAACAGAGCACCTCACTGGCCCTCTTCAAGAGAAATCTTGATGAGTGGATGGGTAACAGAAAGTTCACCCCAGGGATCAGTCCAGTTGCCCTACTGGATAGGGGCACTGTGAACTAACATCAGGTGACACGGAGCCTGGGAAATTTTTTTGGGTTAGGCTTGTAACGGCTCTAGGGCCATTAGCCTAGTACACACCTATGAAACTATGAGCTTAAATGAGTTATACAATAAAAAAGAAAATCCAGTCCAAAAATAGGAAAAGCTACACCCAAAAGACAAAAACACTCTATTACCAGTCTCAGCAAGCAACTCATAGGACTAATAAAGTCCATCAAAGCCAATTTTCAGGCAAAAATAGCTTTCCAGGCTAAGGATAACTATAAGGTATTTTTCAGTTATGTACACAACCTCTAGGGGAACACCCAACAGTGGGCTGACCTAATAGTAAATAGAACTCCCTAAGCTGAATCATAGGATGTAGCAAATTTGCTAGCTGATAAATTTAGTTCCAGTTTCACCCAATATCACCTCTAGTTATCCCCCAGGAAATACCGTCTACCATTTTTCTCTGAACTATCAGTAAAGAAGAGATCCTCACTGCACTCTCTAAAGCTAAAAACTCTGCTTTGATGGGTCCTAATATCCCAGGATGCCTCCTAAATAGCTTGAAACATGACCTGTCAAGCCCACTAGAATCTCTGTTCAACCACATCTTCCAGACAGACTTCATCCCTAAGAAATGGAGGAATGCAAAGTGGGACCATCAACATATCCAGGGAATTACAGACCCATAAGTTAGACTAGTATGGACCTGATAGGAAATTTTCAAACACTGGACGCATCCTGTTTTGGTTTCATCAAGGGGAAATAATGCCTACTAAACCTAGTGGACTTCTTCGAGAAGGGTGCATACTGCCTACCTCAATCTGGCAAAGGCATTTGATACAGTATCTCATATCGGTATTATAGATAAACTCACATATTTAGGCATAAATTGCTCTGTCACCCAGTGAATAGCCAAAAGGCTCACTCATAGGACAAATGAAGTTAAGGTGGAAGAATCCACCTCCACCAAGACACCTGTTACTACTAGTATCCCCCAGGGCTCATTACTGGACATCTCCTGTTCAGAATAGACTTTTCTGTCATCAAGGCAAATGTAGAGGGCCTTTGGCTAACCACACTTGCTGACAACTGTAAGCTGAGTGCAATCGCTGAATCCCCCAGAAATGTAAATATCCTCCAGGAGGGTCTGAAACAGATAAATAACTGGTACCAGAGCCATGGCCTAAAACTCAATGCAAAAAAAAATACATAACCTTTGGAAACATGACCAGCCCTGCAAATTGAATCATTGACAACACTCCCCTAAGATTAGACTCAGTGGTATGGGATTTGGGAACTTAGGTTAAAGGTTACCTTCATTTTCATCTCCATGTGTCGATGGTGGTGAGAAAATCCTTCTACATAGCAAAACTTATAAGGGCATGGCATACAGATCTAGGGATATAGTCCCACTATTCAGTCCTCATTAGACCTATAACTGAGTACAATGCACGATTTTCCATGCACCTGCCCACACATTTGCAACAGCTGGAGTGGCCACAGAGGTTCCTTACTAAAATACAGGGCATAAATAACATGTCCTATGTGGACCACCTCAAAGCCATATCTCCTACAGACTAGTGAGGGATAGTCTATGCCTTACCTACAAGGCATTCTCTCATCTAGCCCTGATGGATCTGCTGCACTTTTGCAAAACAGTACTAGAATTATCTAATCTAAGGATGTAAATCTCATCTGTGAGGAACAAAACATGTTACAGGAACAGGTATGTGTCTCAGAGATTACTCCCCATTCACATGAAGCAGAGCTGTTCCCTAAGCCTATTCAAACTCAGTTTGGATTAATGGATAGGAAGTCACAAATTTACTCATGGCTTGTCACCTGTGTCCTTTATGACAGGAGCAGCTTATAGATGCCCTATGGCACAGGCATTTACCAAAGACGTTCTAGTCCTCAGGCATTAATAACTGAGAAAATTGAGGCATGAATGGCGTATCTTAAAAAGGCTGTAGGGCCATTGCCTAGTAACCTCCTGTGATCCTATATAGGGGTAGCTAAAGTTGCCCTTGAAAATGGTATTGGGGTGAATGGTGAATATCTTCATTAGGTCTAAGTTTAAGCTGTGGGTTTCATGGGACATAGAGGGTGACCTATAGCATGCTAGAATACAATATGGGACCTTGCCTATGGTAATTTGGACATGGTGAAACTCAAGAGTATCACCCTGTTTGACTAACCTTCAGCTATGTCTGCTACTGATGTAAATTCAGACACTTCCAACTTGGTCCCTGCCTGGGCAATAGCTGGTCTAAACGTGTAGAAGGTATTGTAGCCTTGCACTGCTGGGGTATTCTCTGGTTTTAAACAATCTGCGGCTTTAAACTATGTCATGGTAACTGCACAATGTCTGATTTCTCCGAGGTGAGGAGGGTTTTGAGGGAGTGGAGCTTCTTGTTTAAACTCCTGGCATTGAGCAATACCACCATTAAATTCCCTTGAGTTGATTTTGCTATGTCGGAAGGCTTGTTCATATAACATTGCCTAAAAAATGGCACTATGGAGAAGGAGAATATTTTAGCCAACACCTGACCGCTGAGAGGAGGCAGGTGCAGCCCATCTTTGGCAAAGCAACTTGGTCTCTTGTCCATATCCTTCCATGCTGACAAATATTGTACCCCCTTAGAATGACACCAGACACTAAGTCAATTATTAACGTGAATCATCATCTGTTTATATTGTGTCATCATCCTTGGTGAAGGTAGAATATTGCTCAATGCTAGGCTCATAACAGACTTGTACACAGTCTGAGAGCTCCACGATGTCTCTTCATATAGTGTAGAGAGGCATGCTTCAGGTTATTTATACCCACATGGAATACGACATGGTGGATCCTGACCCCTGATAGGGAACAGTGATTTTCTGTTTGTTCAGTCTGGTGACTGGGGCATCAGCATATCTCACTGGGGCATCAGCATATCTCACAATGGGGTCTCCTTTGAATACAGTATTGGGTAGTGTGCTGGTTTGTCTTATGGGTTTTGTAGTTGAGGTTCCATGGGGTGTGGCTGTATGTGTAGTGTTGGGTATTGTTATGGTAGAGTGCTTCTGGGCTTGCTGAGGATGACTGCTGAAGATGGAATGTCTGGGAGGACTTGGGACTTTAGAAAGATTGCATTTAAGTGTCTCAGCATATGTTGGTCTATGGGTTAGATTGGGTACATGCTGTGTGTGGTGGGTGCAGTGTATTTATATGTGTATTATTGACAACCTAGTTATTTTGAGTGCACGTATGCTTCCAGTTACATTATTTTATTCCGAATGTATTTACATAGTTTAAATACATCTCTCACATGTTATATCAGTTTCTTTATGGATCAGTTTATTATCAGTGAACATGAGACAATTGATACATTATCTCAAGAAGCCCATATCTACCAAACTGGTGGTGGAGAAGTTGGAAAAGTGCATATTCATGATGTCAGGTCTTTTTTAGGTTAAACAAGGGTGTGGTACAAGAGGGGTTAGTAGCTTGGGTACTTCAAAGACAAAGAATAGGCTATGTAAGACTAAATTTGATTGGCAAACAAGTTGCTCTAAGTGCAGGTGAGATACTCAGATACTGGGAACAGTTTCAGAGGTAATTTTATAAGGAAAGCTTAGTTTCTTAGTGCCTGCATCCATAGAAGGCACTGTCAAACACAGCTGCACAATGAGCAGCGTCGACATGACAAATTTTTTACAGTCAGTGAAACCATAGTAAGTTACCTAATCAGCCCTCTAGCCAATAAAACTGCACTCTGAGCCTTCCTGTGTATTTCCTAGTGGAGATAGACCAGGCTATCACCCATTGCCACTAGCTAAATAATCCCAGGTCTTCTTAATGTAAAAACTCACAGAAGTTTAGCTCAAAGTAAATGACTATACTGATAGAATAATCACTGCCACATCCACTTCCAAGCTCCTTCAGATGTGGCAGTGATTATTCTTTTGGTGTCATCATTTCACTTAGAGACCTAAGCTGGGGAAAGTTTGAGTGTTAATTCATTAACTCGACACACTTAAGGATGATTTCAAGGCAAACAAAACAGCAAACAAGTAATTCAGTAGCTAACTAGATACACTAGAAGGTCATTTTAAGTCAAACAAGGAAAATGAACTTTGTACCCTTAAATGCAAATAAATGCACTAGATAATAGCAGAAATCTACAGTGAACACTTTAGCTTAAAGAAGTGCAATTTATGTATTGAAAGTATTTAACTTCGCCTGGATGTCAACGGATGCAAACAAAATCTCATAGATACACAGGCAAGGATGCTAGGCATTATTGAGCTCTGTGGGAATGAGCCTCTAAATATCCAAATAGTGTAGCTAACCTATGGGACCACATCCCACTACCGCTGAAATCCATTCAGAATGCAAACTTATTTAAAACACAATGAAACTTCACCTATCAAATCAATGGGTCTGCTTCTGTACATCTCCTGGATAAATGCCACCGTTACCTTCAGCTTGCCATATCAAACTCTTTCTCTTCATTCAGAATCCTATACCCCACAACCAGTCCAACAATTCCTGAACAGTTTTATTAGCATCTCCTAACTATATACATTATGTTATGAAACTGCTCACCCCACCTCTAAACTTCTAATATAAACCTTATGATAGCCATATACATGATTGCCTCTGAACCTGCTTTACACTACACCTCTTAACTACAATAGTAACATTTTCTGTCCTACCTAGTAACTTCCCTCACCTCCATATCTTTGAATTTCTAAGCACTAATCATGATCAGTCATCATATCAGACTAATACACCTCCTCAGATATTATATGTTCAACATTTACTAATGCACAAGTATCTTTTAAACGGTAATGACTGCCTCTACTTTCATATGACTGTAATATAATTAGCAAATATATGTGCAGTTGTTAATAAACATTATATGTCTGTTCATTTATATTACCAAAAGACCGCTTAAAAATATTTGTAATATATTGAAGCTTTTCTCTCTGTACCACCACTGAAAAGGGTTTTTTGACCCAACCCAGGGAGACAAACCTGGTAAATAAAATATGAAATGAAAATAGGAAAGCATAATCAGGCAGTATTGAATGAAAAGGGCTTTGACAGAAGTAATTTTGCAAGAACAAGGATTTTCATGGAAGCAACATTGTGCACATACACAATTTCACTGGCAACAAAGACTTTACATACGAACAAGGCTGTCAAGAACACACACATTACATCCACCACACACATAGATCAGCTTATGCTGAGGCACTAAAAAGCAAGCTTCCTAAATCTCAAAGACCTCCTAAGCCAATAAATGGCAATACCTATTCTCAGCAATCCCTAAAGCATTCAACAAAAGCAACATCTACCACCACACATACAGTAGCTGTGGGTGGTGTTTTAACAGCATGTTTACATGATGGTTGAGGACCCTTTCTTTGATTGCACAGTGCAGGAGGTCTTAGTGTTTAGGAAGGTTACCTGTAAGTGCCTCAGCATAAGTAGTTTTATGTGTAGGGTCTTTACCCTGTGCAGTAGGCATTGTGGCATGGTGCAATTGTCACTGACAACAACTATAGGATTAGTTTTAGTTGTATAAGAGAGTTTTGCCTCCAACATTAAAGTGTATTTACACCTCTCGCATACTTTACCTATATAATTAAGGATGTATGTTTTCAGTGTACAAGGGGATATTACTACAATGCCTCAGAATATCCATCTCAACCAGACCGGCCACAGAGTCAGGAAGTGCATATCCATGGCTACTGTTCCACTAGGGAGGAGTGAGGAAAATTTAAATACTAAATAGGTCAATAAGGCAAGGAATTTGATGAGCAATGCTCAGCTATGCACAAACTGGATGCTCTAGTAGTTAAAAAAAAAATTCTAGACAGTAATGCCAGAAAAGCTTAGACCACAAACCTTCCTAATTACTGGTTTGGAGCACAAGTGCTTAAACCAGAACAAAGACATTTAGAATAACAGGCACAATAACACTTCGTCAGCAATTCCCAGTTCAAAAGGGTGGAGGCTACCCTCTCCTCCCATAAGAGTGTAGACCACAAACATTCTTAATGTAAAATAACTGGTCTGGAGCCCAAGTGCTTAAATCAGAACAAATGCACTTAGAATAGCAGACACAATAAGCCTTTAATCAGCAATTCCCAACTCAGAAGGGTGTAAGCTACCTCTCCTGCCACAAGAGTGTAGACCACAAAATCTCCTTGTGTAAGATAACTAGTTTGAAGCCTAAGTGCTTAAATCAAAACAAAGAGGCTTAGAATCACAGTTACAATGCAATAAGGCTATTAGCAAGCAGTAATAAATGCAGCAGATTAAATGTAACTGAACACAAAACAAAATGCAATATAAGAAAAATATGAAAAAAATAGAAGTAACTCAACCTTAAATAAATAACTTCACTCCAAATCAAATGCAGACAGAGATCAGAAATACTCAGGTAGAGAACAGCAAGTCATTGAGCAGTGATGAAGCAGGGGAGGAAATTCAAGAAATAAAGAGAGATTCGGATTTTGGAAGCAGATCCTTAAGGAGAATAACAGCCATAAAAAATATTTTATTCATAAAGTAGCAAAAAGTATTTTTAGAATTAAACCAATGCAAGAATGGAGAAAGGAGATTCAAGATTCAGCCAATAGGAATGACTGCAATTAGGGGTACAGAAAATAAGCAAAAGGGGGGTGAAATTTACGAGAAAACTGGCAAAAGAGCCAAATGACAGCAAATTACTAGAGAGGGAAAGGTAACAGAATGGGATTAGGCCAAGAAGACATTTGTACTGCAGGCTAGAGTCTGCCTTTCCTATCAGGGATTGATAATGGAGTATAGGCAAAGAAAAGGGATAGGCAGATCCTAAGTGAAAGACCTGCTGTGGTAGAGTTTTTAGTTGAATCTAGAAAAGAAGCTGTTAAAGTTATAATTAGTAGAGTGCATAAAATATTACACGATAAGTATAGGAAACAATCAGAGGAGTTTAGAAAAGATTGGGAAGAGAGATAGATAAGCAATTGACAAGGAAGATATGGGTGGATGTATATACTGTATACATACAAACACTGTATCCAATCCATCTACTGTTAAGCCGTTAAGGCAGACCAGTGCACAGCCAAATTTCCTGGTCATTGGTGACAAACAGATGTCCCCCTCACCAGAGTGAGTAAGGTTAGTGTCAAGGTTAGATGCCTTTCCAGGAATAGGACGCATCAAAGCACACAAGTACTCAGGTCATTGAACCACAGGCACCAGTATAACTGTCATAGTCCATGTTGGTTTCAATGACCTGAGACATACCTCCCTTGACTATATGAAGTGAGACATGATCCAGCTCGCTGATTGCGTGTCTCAGGCAGATATAGGCCTAGCACTGAGCAGCATACTACCTTCTCCAAGGATGATGTCACATTACCCACAGAAAATGATTGATTTAAACAATTGGCTTAGCTTCTGGTGTCCTTCCAAGGGGGTAAAATATTTGATGGCCTGGGAGGACATGATTGGCAAGATCACAATGCTTTGCTAAGGATGGTTTTCACTTATCCCCACCAGGCTTTTGGATATTGGCAAAGACCTTTTTCATCCCCATAGTGCCTTTTTTTAGGCAATGCCAAACTGATCAACTTACCAACTTCACTGAAAAGATGAAAGAATATCTGAAGGTGGAACTGCTCAATGCTAGAAGTATTAACTCCACTCCCTGCAAGCCTTCCTCTCGCTGGAGAGTGTAAGCATCTGTGTAGTAATGGAGGCATGGTTTAAAGTCATGGAGAGTACCTCAGCAATGCAAGGTTGTAAGGCCTTTCAGACCTTTAGACCAGCTACTGCACAGGAGGGAACTAAAGGTGGAGGAGTCTCAGTCTATATGAAAACCAACCTCGCATCCAGACTAGTTAAAGAGTATGACCCACTGGAACTCATGCATATGCAACTCACCATAAACAGGGTATCATGATCTATCCTTGCAACTTATAGGTCCCACTCTGTGTCCCAGGAAACCAGTACTACCTGTCTTAGTGTACTAGAGGCCCTCACCATTCAACCCAATTTGATATTCATGGGGGATATCAACTACCCCTCTATAGATTGGAAATTCGACACCACTTCTAATGCACAAGCCCAGAGATTCCTAGACTTTGTTAATACCAATATCCTGGAACAGTTTGTCTATTCTCATACCAAGAGATAAGCATCCTTGACCTTGTACTCAAGAACATGGAGGGGGGCAATGTTCCTCACCCAATGTAATATCTTTACTCATTAGATCTGAGCATAAGGCAGTATTTGAAATAAAAATTAAATCCTGGGATCCAGCTAAACCAAAACTATTAGGAACTATTCCAGGGCTAACCTCTGTCTAATAACTGATGCCTTTCCTAAATTTCAAGCACCCTCAAATCCAGTAAATCCCATAGCATATAGGTTCATAGGTTCATAGGTGTGTACTAGGCTAATGGCACTGAAGCCTTTACAAGCCTAGCCCATAGGATTACCCTGGCATCATGCCACCCGACCTTACTTCCCAGTGCCTCTGTCGAGTAGAGCCACTAGAGTGATCCCCGAGGTGAATTTTCTAATTCCCATCCACTCATCAATACTTCTCTTGAGGCGCTCTACCTGACACATATGGGAAGTCTATTCCATAGCATGGGCAGTCTCTCGATTATGAACCTGTCCCTCCAGCTTCATCTGTTGATTGTGGTAATGATGTTGAGGTCTCTAGAGCATGTAGTGTGGATGGATTGGGATTTCTTTAGATGTAGCATTTCTAACAGAGCTGGGTCAGACATGACTTTGTAAGTCAAGCAGAGATTGCCTCTAAGTAGGTGATATGAGACAGAGAATAATAGTTGAAGTTTTTTGAGTCTGTCCATATAGGACAAGTGTTTAAGGCCTAGGATCCTCTTTATGAGGTACTTTTGCAGCCTCTCCAGTTGTTGCAGGTGTCTAGTGAGGTACATGCTAAATGGGGCATTGTACTCAATGAGTGGCTTAATGAGGGAAGAGTAGGGGGAGACAATGACCTCTTTCTTCCTGGATACAAAACCCTTAGTAATGAGATGTGCCACATAGAAGGACTTTCTGACCACAGTGGCAATGTGGTGGTCAAAAGAGAGGTTGCTGTCAAACTGTGTTCCCAGATCTCTTATGATGCCTTCTGTGTTCAGTGGACTACCATCGATGTGGTAATTCATGGGAACTGGGTTTTTCCTAAAGGGGATGACGACACATATTTTGGCATTGAGCTTAAGGCCATGGTTCTGACACTAGTCGTTGGTCTCAGTGAGGCCTTTCTGTAGGATAAAAAAAAACGGTTTCAGAAAGCAACCAGTAGTTTTAAAGTGCATAAAGCACTTTTCGTTTAATAAAATCAAACTTCTTCAGACGCAAACATTCAAGGTACAAGTTTCAGTTAAATAAAATACCAGGAAGTGCTTGAGCCTGTCAGCTCACATGCTGTGATGACATCAGCAACAATAGTTAACCCTTCCTGTTCTACACACTATGAAAAAATACTGTTTAAAACTAAAACAATGCTGGCAGCCATGAACAAGGAAGATTGAAGCTATGGTTTAAAAGTAAAGTATGCTAATAGGTATACTTTAAACAACAAGAACACATAAACATGTGAAATAATAAGGTTACCTACAAGGAATTACTATTACACTGCTGAAATTCTGCACTACAAACTTTTTTTGCACTACAAACTTTTTTTACTACAACATTTCATACTGGTTCATAGCTAATCGTCTAGCCCAGAAAAATAACTCAGCTGGCAGTTTGAGAAATAATTTTAGGCATCATTAACAGTGACTAAAATTACTATACAAGAAATTAACTTGATATTAGTACATAATTTTAACTAGCTTTGATAGGTTCATAGGTTCATACTAGGCTATCTGCCCGAGGGCATTAACAAGCCTAGCCCATCGTTTTGTGGCTTACGCCACCCCTTTAGTATGGGGAACTATACCCATTATTTTGCTGTGCCTCTGTCGAGCAGTGACACTGAGGTAATCCCTGGGGTATATCTGCGATCTCCCATCCATACCTGACCATATTACTAAATCTATAGCTTTCATACTATGCTACGCCCTTCACTTAATTCACAATATGGCACTCTTATATAAAAATAATTAAAAAAAAAAAAACAATATGGGCCAAATTCAGGAAGCCTCCGTGTAAGAGTTATAACTCTTACACGGAGGCTGCAGTGAAACTGTGTGATGTCAGCATGTCATGCATATGCATGAGGTGCATGAGGCATGCTGAATCACACTAGCAACTCTTACATGGTCCGTGTAAGAGAGTAGGGGGCGTGTCTGTAGGCTAAGCCCTGCAAGCGGACACGCCCCCGGAAGACTAGAATGGCTGAAAGTAAACAGCCATGGAAATGTGAATAAACACACTACACAACACATGCCCCGATAGACCATCACTGTATAAAGTGAAGAGATGTTGTAAAATTAAATTAAAACCTTTTTTTTTTTTTTAACCCCGTAAATGTTTGCTACTGTGTGCGCCCGTGTGCGCGGGTGTGCTACTAGCGCAATCACAGTTAGCAGTCAGTGGAAAAGGATATAAGAACTAAATATGCAAAGTAAGCCAAGAAGTAATAGCTTAGCGGTAGAGTTGCCGGCCTAAGAGTAGGCAGGTGGGGTTCGAGCCTCCACAACAACCTTTTTTTTTTTTTGTAAATAAGCACGAAAAAGCCCCCTGACAGTATTGTACAAATGTAAATGTATTCCCTTTTGTAAAATGGAATGAAATGGAGCATATATTCCGAAGTAACACAATAATAAAAATAGTCAGAAATGTACTGATAGCTAAGCTGCTGTGAGACGGAGTGCCCGTAGCTGAGTAGTGTTTAAAAAGCTGCAAACTGCGTGCCCGTTGCTAAGCACCGGTTTAACAGGCTGAAACTGTTTGCAACTAGCTGTGCTGAGCTGAACATGTGTGTCACTAGCCAATTAAGGTTTATCCCAGCGCACACCGCTTTGCGGCGCTCCCACAAGCTAACTGCCAGTGCGCATGCGTTACCTCCACGCAAACGAGCGCAGACCTGGTTTTAAATGCTTAAAAGTGCTTTTGGCAAGTTTGATTGACAGGTCCTCAACTCATTTCTGTCAGGAAAATCAAAAGTCAGTTGCCAGAGTCGAACCCAGGATACCATGCACTAGAGTCAAGGTACTAAACCACTAAGCCATGACAGCAATACCATGAAATGCAGAAATAGCATATATATGGGATAAAATCCAGAATGGAGCATGAGAAAGCATTTTCAATGAAGTAGATACAATTCCAAAACGGCCAATCAGAGAAATGTGCGGGAAAAGTGGCATATATAAGCCCCATAGGCGGGAATACACAGCAGAAACGATTGTAGAACAGACCTGCAGTTAGAATGAGTGGAGTAGGTGAGGGACGTTGCTTTTGAGCACAGCGTTGGGGCGTTGAGGAGTCCAGATACATGGTCTGGCTCCTTGTCCATCATCACGAGGACCAACTCATGCAGGGCCAGGTCTCATGGGGAGCGTATAGGGCAGAGGCATGGGACCATTTGGCTCGTGATCTGACCAGTGCTACTGGCATTCCACGCACTGGTGAGCAGGTCCGTCACCACCATGCGGACCTGAAGCGACGCAAGGAAGACCAGTTGTCCGAATGGATCCAGGAGGCCCGGGATATGCCCAACGCCCCACTACTGAGTAAGTTACATTTTGCTTATGTATGTAAGGATTTCAACTGGCCGATACCATGGAGATGTGTAGTCCAGTATTACTTCTTTCATATTACAGCTGCAGGTGTCCGCTCTGTGAATCGCGAGATGTATGGTCAGTGGGCTGGTGCGGCTGCGCCACCATGCAGGTTAGTAACCCCACCCATTACTTGTAAATAAATATTGTACTGTAGCATGTATCAGAACACTGCAGTGTATTGATTAAAAGTAATATAATGTGCAAGCAGGAATTGTAAGTCTGCAGGTATGGCTGCAACAAGTTCATCAGTATGCAAGTGTAACTGGAAATATAATTGATAGAATTAAACAGTGCTGTAATACAGATGTCCCACCATGAATTAAATATAGTGTAACCTGCAGTAGTCCCAAGAGTACAGCTTTAGAATCTGAGGTAGTCATATGTGAGATATATCCCCTGTTGAAATGCTGAATCATGACAGAAGTGAGGCTGTTGGAAAGTGTTTGAATCACCACCAGTCTAACATGTGAACAAAGCCTAGAAGTACCAACCTGAACTGTGAAGTTGCAGGATGTGTGAGAGTGACAGAAAGGGTCATGTATGAATAAATAAAGTAGTAATAACCCTGAATATAGTAGCCCCAGTGTGTTTCTACAGAACTAAATGCATGTGGGAAGTACAACTTAATATCCCAAACTGATTTCAGTGTGTCAGAATCTGGAATGTCTAGGCCAAATGCTGTATATGGTGATCACAGTAAACAATTTGCAGATAGAATGAATGATTATCTGACAGAATAAACAGCCATAGTTGTCCCCTATCCTGTCATCAAAGTGTAGCAGGATGATGTATCTGATAAAATTCAAAATAAGTAGGATAGTGATGTATTTGTAACAGGTGTAGCTTGACAGTCAAATAAAATTTATTTTGAAACATCAGCCTCAACTTAATTGTGTACCTTATACAAATGTAAATCAATGTGTAACATATGAATGTGTCATCACTTTCTATCTCCGCCCAACCCTATAATTCCATATAACAACACCCACTAAATAATGGTATGTGAACATTTCATTAATCATGGACATTTGTCCGTTTCAAAAATATATGCATGTCTGTTCGTGCATGTGCCCTGTTTATACCTGCAAATCTGATGGCCTGTTGCCATTAATCAACCCTGCATGTTGTTTGACTGTGTATTTCTGTTCAAATAATGCATGTGATATTGATATGCCCCTTGTTCAATGGTGTTAATATCTGGGTGTTTGTTTGATGGGAATACCAATGCATGCTGTTACAACTAATCTGAATGGAATAAAATGCCACTAACCCAAACTAACATAACAACTCACAAACCTAGAACGCTGGGGAAGGCGGGTCCCAGCGGACCCACCTCTCCCACCTCAGCTGGCGCCTGCACCTGGCACTAGTGCCCAGGCCGGACCCCCCTCCGGTGGCCCTGTGCCACCTTCGGGTGGAAGCGCTGCAGGATGGGGCCGTCCCCCTCTGCAAGTGTGGCCGGAGGGGTTCGACCACTCACCCTCCAAGGTGTCCAGTCTGTGGTGTGAAGGGAGATCCAAGACTCTGTTCTTGGGCCCCTACGCCAGCTTGAGGCTCGTGTGGCACAGCTAACGGCCCCGGCCGTTGCCCGCCACACAGTTCCCCAGCACAGCCCCGTCCTGGGCTGTGAAGGAACAGTGGCAACTGCCTATGGGTGGGGATATCAGTTCCACTGTTGCCATCTGTGGGCTCATGCATCTCGGATATCCCAACCTCCGTCCCCGTCAATTGTGTAACCCCCACGTGTGTCATACACCGCCCTGTATGCCTTGTCTGTCTTGTCTGTTAACCTACCCAACCTACCTCCCAGCCTATACCGACTTCCTTCACCTGACATACCACTCTCACCGGAAAAAAAAAAAAGGGGCACGCTGTACCCACAAAAGATTACCCCATATATAGCTGTCCATGTCGCACACATGTCTGCTTGACATTGAAACAGTTAATTACAATTGGCTCTACAACAAATATTAATGTTGTCCTGACACCTCTCTCAGCGGTGAAAGGTTTCCAATGTCTCACCAAAATACATGGAAATGCACAGCTGTTGCTGACAAAGACATGGGCATCTATGGGCCTTACCTATATCCCTCCTGCAAATCCCACGCTTGTTTCCCTACTGTCTTACCCTCTTTGTGACCCCTTTTCACCACTTTCCTGTCACCCCTTTTTCTTTTCTTTCAAAGAAATTAGCTGGTGTGCTTGTGTTAGCGGAGCTCACCGCCAGTGCGCATGCGTGAGCTCGCAAAACGAGCAGACCTGGTTTAGTGCTTAAAAGTGCCTTTATGGCACTTTGATTGACAGGTCCTGTACTCAGTTTGAAAGTTTGCTAAGAAAAATAAATTCCCACTGTCAGTCTCGAACCCAGGACCTTGGTAACATTAGTCTATATGACCTACCACTAAGCCATGCCTGCTTTACAAGAACACAGTGCTAAAATAAATATAACATGTAATAGTAGGAATCAGTATAAAGGCAATATAGGAGATGTACTATCCAAAGCATGTCAGGTAGAGTTTTAATGGCCAAATTACTGGATTCCCATACTAGTTCAGTGTGAACAGAAACAGCCCTGCTACCTGTTAGCTTGTACATAATAACGTAAGGTAATGTACATATGTGAAGGTATGTATATCTACACATACATATACATAAATATATATTAATACATATGAAATAAAGTCGTAGGTTTCAGTAGCCATACACACTCACTACAGGAAACAGTGAACATAATTGCAGCAACCTGAATCTGCAACACAGCCTGACCCCTGTGTGACCTACTTACCCTTCTAACTGCTTAAAGGTGGCCTCAGCACTTTGATTGACAGGTCCTGTACTCAGTTTGAAAGTTTGCAAAGTAAAAAAAATTCCCACTGTCAGTCTCGAACCCAGGACCTTGGTAACATTAGTCTGTATGACCTACCACTAAGCCATGCCTGCTTCGCAAGAACACAGTGCTAAAATAAATATAACATGTAATAGTAGGAATCAGTATAAAGGCAATATAGGAGATGTACTATCCAAAGCATGTCAGGTAGAGTTTTAATGGCCAAATTACTGGATTCCCATACTAGTTCAGTGTGAACAGAAACAGCCCTGCTACCTGTTAGCTTATACATAGTAACGTAAGGTAATGTATATATGTGAAGGTATGTATATCTACACATACATATATATAAATATATATTAATACATATGAAATATAGTTGTAGGTCTCAGTAGCCATACACACTCACTACAGGAAACAGTGAAGATATATGCAGCAACCAGAATCTGCAACACAGCCTGGCTCCTGTGAGACCTACTAAGCCCTTTAACTGCTTAAAGGTGCCTCCAGCACTTTGATTGATAGGCCCTATACTCAACTCAAAAGCAGAATATGAGCATACTAGTAGGCCCTACCACAAGACCATTGTAACACTAGTCTGTATGACCTACCACTAAGCCATGACTCTCATACAGGAATATAATGCTAAATAAGTGGAACATGTAATAGTAGGAATGAAGATAAAGGCAATATAGTATGTCTACTACCCAAAGCATGTCATGCAGACTTTTATAGTCCCAATTACTGGATTCCCATACTAGTGTAGTGTTAACAGAAACAGCCCTGCTAATTGTTAGCTTGTACCCAATAATGTCAGCTAATGTACATATATGAAAGTATGTATATGTACACAGATATATATATATATTTATATAGCAATACATATGACATATAGTTGTAGGTGTCAGTATGCATACACACTCACTACAGGGAACAGGCAAGATAAATGCAGCAACCTGAATCTACAACACAGCATGAAGCATGGTAGATGTACTAACCTTCACACTCACAAAACACTGTCAACAGCATACCAGCATGGTCCACGCCCTACAATCTGAAAGGGCAACGCCTATCTCACATACCCTTTTATAGCAGTGTCCTGAAATCACAGTGAGACATGCAATCAGTACACACCCAGCTGCATGCAATTAGCAAATGCTGCCTTACAATTGGTGCAGAGGCCATCACATGGACCTATGCAGATACCTCCAAAAGCATTGAGTTCCCACACTACACTCACGCAATACATTCATTGCACAAACACTACGGATAAAGAGAGAGAGAGAGAGAGAGAGAGAGACAGAGAAAACAACCAAACAACCAAACAACCAAACAAATATTAGGACTGCCAGCAGCAAAATCAGCAGCAAGCAGCAAGCAGCACCACTGGCACAGCAACAGCTGCCACAAACACAGGTAATGCAAAGTAGCAGGTTAATCCTGTGTATACTGTGACACCTCCAAATGTATCATAGTTCACTATCTATAGGTATGTCCATGAGATAGGTTGTGTGTACATAGTCATGAAATATAAACATATGTAATATTGTTGTACATGTGGGCCATAACTAACACTTCCATAGCTTAGAACACAAGGCCAGTTGTGCATATGATGCAGTAGTTCCCAGGGTCAGTAGAGGTTCCTCCTCATTGGTGTGGGACCACTGTGTATGTATGGCACTGTTCAGGTACATATCCTGTAGTATGGCCAGGGATTAATATCAGTCTGTCATGTGGTGCTATGTCCTCCAGGGGTGGATGTAGCACACATCCAGGGATACCATTTCATAACAGTGATGATATGTGTTCTGCAATGATGAGGGTGGCTCTCACCTGGACATGTGAGAGGATAGGGAGGTTACAGTCATCTGGGATAACTAATAACACGTGTGTAGGACAATGGGGGGGGGTACCTGCACCTAAACTGTCTGCAACAATGTTGCCAATATCTGTGCATTTGGTGAATGTGAAGCATCTTAACACTGCAGACAACAGATGCCTTCCGTCATGTGAATCTGCCCTGTGCTGCAGTAGCCTCCTACTATTGTTATACAATATGCCTGTATCTGTAGTCCACTGGACAGGATTAATAAGTGGTGTGCAGTTGTTCTGGGTTAGATAACTGTGTGCACAGTACATGCAGTATGTGGGATGTCTGTGGTAAGCATATGCAAAGGTGCTGGCGGTGTGTGTTGTGGCTTCCACTGGCCCAGTGGGCTGCATGGATAGCATCACTGTCAAAACTACTGAATAACTGTGTAATAACATGCATACATAGCAAGGTAGTGTACTGTGCTTGTGGTGTTGTTCGGATATGTATATACAGGCTGAGTAATGTGTGTCCACATCACAGGGTTGGATGGCAGCACACATCCAGTATGTATGGATGAACACCCAGAATGTGTCAGACGTGTCACCTGTGCAGACGTATCTGGCCATTACCTGTGCATCCCCCACAACACACACACATGCAACATATGGCAGAAGTACTATAGCAGTACACACATGTTCATAGGTTCATACTAGGCTATCTTCCCGAGGGCATTTACAAGCCTAGCCCATCGTTTTGTAGCTTACGCCACCCCTTTAGTATGGGGAACCATACCCATTATTTTGCTGTGCCTCTGTCGAGCAGTGACACTGAGGTAATCCCTGGGGTATATCTGCGATCTCCCATCCATTGGTCAAGATTTCTCTTGAACAAGGCCAGCGAGGTGCTCTGCCTCACATATACCGTGATTTTGTTCCACAGCATAGGGAGTCTTTGGGTGATGAATCTATCCCTCCAGCACGTCCTATTAATAGCCGTGTCGAGGTTTAAGTCTCCCACCCTTGTGGCTCTGATGGATCTAGATTTTTTGAGGTGAAGCATATTCATCAAATCTGGGTTTGACATGGCCTTGTATGTTAGGCAAAGGTCACCTCTGAGCAAGCGGTAAGCAACTGAATAGAACATACATGGACATGCTGGAGGGGCATATTCCTAACCGAGAGGCTCCCTTCACTCTGTAATGAGCTCGAACAGTTGAGAATGAACAGTTCATAGGTTCATACTAGGCTATTTGCCCTAGGGCATTGGTAAGCCTAGTAGAATGTGTTTGTCTTTTGCCACCCAATCACAAGTTATGCTGCTATGCCCTTGTCCGACTTTAGTATACTGTGCCTCTGTCTAACAGCGACATAGAAATGATACCTGGGGTACAACTATGATCTCCATCCACTCATCCAGATTCCTGTGAAAGAGAGTCAATGAGGGACAATGCCTAACCAGTAGTGTGAGCTCATTACAGAGTGAAGGGAGCCTCTCGGTTAGGAATATGCCCCTCCAGCATGTCCATGTATGTCAGTGCTGAGGTCCAGCTCTCCTGAGCATGTGGCTGTATGGGACTCTGATTGCCTGAGGTGCATCACGTTCATTACTGCTAGGTAGGACATGGCTGTATATGGCACGCACAGATTGCCTCTGAACAGGCAGTATGCCACTGAGTCCAGCTGGATTCACTTTACCTGGGCAGCATATGACATCTGTGTGAGCCATTGCATCCCCTTGATGATGTACTGTTGTCCTGTACCAGTTGCTGTAGGTGTCTGGTTAGGTACATCCCAAAAGGTGCATTGTACGCAATTATAGGCCTGATGATGGATGAGTACAGAGGCACAATGACCTCCCCTGCCATACATGTGAATCAGTCATGATTAGCTGGGCTATATAACATGTCTGTCAATCCACGCTGGCCATGTGGTAGACAAATGACAGACCGCTACCATGTTTCTTGCCCAGGTCCCCAACTACGCCTTCTGTACTCAATGGCCTAACACCTATGTTGTACTGTGCCACCAATGTGGAGGCGTGGGAATCTGCATTGATTACTGATACTCCCTCCCTTGTTCAAGTGTTGGGGCCGACAAGAATGGTAACAGCTATAACGTGGTAGTACTGGTGTGCTCCTGTGAAACCTGAAACAGGTTCATGTTACTGCACAGATATCGATGTCCAGAATGCTAGGTAGGGTTTTGAGTGCGTGCATCCTTGGGTCTAGACGTCCAGTGTTGAGTAGTATCACTCTTACTTCCTCATCCTTTGTGATACAAATGGATGTGGGTTTGCCTTATGAGCCTTGCCTAATACAGGCACTATGGGTGTAGCAGGAGGCTCCGCCAAATGTCAATAGGACTGTGGTGACAGGTGCAAGCTGTCCCTAGCAAAGCATACCACCCCAAGATGGCAGGCATTGGCACACCTGTGAATGACACCAGTATGTCAGTCAATTGTTGGAAGGGATCACCGTGCCTTGATATTGTGGCATCGTTCTAGGTGATGGTAGGATGCTACTCAAGGTCAGGGTCAAACTGTATCGGGCTACGTGCTCAGAGAGCTCTGTAATGTCTCATGTCATGTAGTCCAGGGAGGAATGTGTCAGGCCATTCACAGCAGCATGGACATTGACTGAGTCATACCTGTACCTGCCTTGGGGTTACCTGCGTGTTTGTGTTATGTGGCAGGTCATAGTGCCTGACAGGCTGCACACCGTGACCCTCACCTCGTTAAGCCTGGTGAATGTGATGTGAGTGTGCCTGATGATAGAGGCACCTAGTACAGGTGTATGAGGTGTGTTGTTAACTGTTAATGGCTGTGAGTGTTCAGCACATTGGCTTTGTGTGATATGTGTTGCACATGTTCGTTTATGTGGTAGTGGTTGCCTGGATGTCTGCTTAGGAGGTCTCTGCTGCATAGGCAGAGCTGTGGTCTGAGCCTACAAGTATGATCATGTGTGATCATGTGTTAGGTCCGCTGTTGTGGTAGGTCTACGTGAGACTGGAAGTGTAGTGAGTGATCCCCTTTCCACGTGACTGGTTATGGCGGTATTGAGTAGACAGAGCCTAGCCTCCAGTCTGGTATATGGTTGCATCACTCACATGAGTTTGAATTTGTTGTTAGGAGGAGGGGTTGTCTGTGTACATGCATCTGTTCTAACATTGTCTCTGGAGTACCACACTCACCAGCTGGACTGGGAGGGAACTGACAACTGACCTCTGGACATGCTAGAATACTATTGTGAACTCTGTAATCACTAATGATTGAAAACAAGGTCCAGTGGGGAGTGAGGGTGTACTGACATTACCTACAACTGCTGACTGATATAAAAGTGTCAGTGAGCAAATGCCAGGTAACCTAAGTGCAATGTGTCACAATGAAGTAAATGCAACAATGACAAGCAGTCACTTGCTGTCATGTGTAACATGGAAGTACGTACAGTAAGCAATGCAGATAACAGTAGTGAGTCACAGATGTGTTGAGAAGATGTGTACTATGTGCAAGTAGCATACCAGTGAAATAACAAGCTAACAGATAACAAGCATATAAACAAAGGTAGATCCAGGAGGCCTGGATGTTGTGTTTGCTACAACAAACAAGGTGTAGCAATGTCAGTAAGATACAGCTCAGATATGCAGGCACTATAAACCTGAAACCAGATGTCCCCAGCTATGAATGGCAGAGTACAGCCTATTGTCACACATGAGTGCAGACCACAAACCTCGTTAATGTTAAATAACTGGCCTGAAGGTCAACTGCCCATACCAGAAGTAATACACTTGTACACTGGGCCCACAATCAGCAGTTCCCAACTTCAATGGATGAAAGATATGTGTCCTGCCACCACAGTGCTTGCCACCAACCTCCCTAATGTAAAACAACTGGGCTGAAGGCCAAGTACTTAGTACAAATGACATAGAATGATAGCTACACTGTAATCAGGTTTTAACCAATCAGTAATAAGTAGAAGTTAACACTCCCTGTATAGAATGTGTACCATGTATTGTTGAGATACAATGCTGATAACCTGTTTGTGTACCTTTCCAGATAGACATGGCACCAAAAAGGAATCCTGCTTACTCTGCTGCAGAGGATGATGTGATCCACCAGAGCCTGGTGCGTGACTATGCCATCCTGTTCTCACGCACCACCCAGAATCAGCAGGAGAGGTCTGCACTGTGGCAAAACCTTGTTAGCAGGATAAATGATGTTGGCATGCATGATAGGACATATGAGCAGGTGAGACATCACTGCAGTGATTTGATAAGAAATGTCCGCCAGCGTGCTGCAGATATCCACAGGCAACAGGTTGCCACAGGTGGGGGGGGTGGCCACACATCCCCCCCTCACCAGACAGGAGGGGCTACTGCTAAGTGTTGTGGATCCAGCCCCAGAACAACAGCAACAATCATGCATCCTGATGGAGGTTGGATCCACACAGCAGCAAGACAGCGTGCAGGTAAGATGCCATATTCATTTATTGTTATTACTTTTACATTTGTTGACCCAGATAGTCTAGCTGGATATAAGTTCGTTTTCAGTAGAGGCCTGTGGAGAAAAGCTCCACACATAACGTAATAAAGGCAGACAGACAAGTTGTCAATACAGACAGCCAACATAATAGAATTGTACACCAGCCTGTTAATTAAATCAACATACATGCAAGGAAGTCAAACAGTTTAGAGTCATACACAATGTACCGTTGGTTTCAAAGCAATCCTACCTAAAGCATAATGGTTATGCAATAAGGCAAAAGCCATATACATAATAGTTAGGGCTCAGAAGGGTAGAGAAGTAGAAGGAGTATGACAGATACAATGATATGGAAGAGGCAGGAGTCAAGAAGGGAAGTGAGGAAAAGAAGGAAGACAGTCAAGAGGAGATGGGAGGGATGGGAGAAGTAGGTCAGAGCATAGAAGGACATCAAGGTGAAAGAAACAGGGTAGAAGCTAGTTTCTATGCACAATGAGGGGTTAAAGGTGAAGAGAGTGTAGGGAGTGGGACGTTAGCCTGGACTCCAAGAAGAACAAAGCCAGTGGTTTTGGAAGTACAGTTTGAGTTGACGTTTGGAGAGAGGTAAGGGTGAGATTAGAGTTAACTCCTGGTATGTACATATGACTGTTCTGTACGCTGTTACTTCATGCACGCATAAGGTGTGCATGTGGTATGTATCTGTCATCATGATATATATACAGACATGATGTGCAGCTGATGTGTATAAGGGAACTAGTGTACTACTGTACTGTATCATGTGCAAAACGAATGGCACACATGTGCCCACTGACATTACTCTCTTCACACTTCCAGGTCCCTCCCATCTAGCAATGAGGCAGGCCATACATGCTGGTGAGTCTTTTTAACATTATCTGTAAAACAATTTATAAAACTAGGAAGAGTAGTGTAACTCTGTAGTAGACATGCTGGTGACTGTGTTCACAATAACTGTAATTGACAGGTAGTAAATTGAGTAGTGTAACACGGTACTGATGTGTGTGTTTACTGTGGGTGTGCATGTGTGCAAGTGTGCCTGTGCCCAAGTGTGCATGTGTGTTAGTGTCCATGAGTGCATGTGTCCATTTCTGAATGTGTGCATTAGTATTGAAGTGCATCTCTTTCAAATATGTATTGAGACTGCAATCTGTGTTCCATGTTTTCCTCCCGTAGGTTCTGGTGCTGCTCTGGTGACCTGCAGCAGGGAACCTGAATCTTGTGCCCCAGGTACTGATGATGATGAAATGTCTGTAATGGTGCAGGAAGGTGTGTCTGGGTCCGCCATTGGTCAGCCAATTGACAGTACACAGCTTTCAACCCCGCCAATGCGCACAGTCATCCTGCCGTTACATCCTTTGTCACCATTGTCCCTAGGTGATGGACAGTCAGCAGTGGGCATAGATCAGGGTAATGTGGTACCTGTGGTACATGCATCCTCACAAGGCAGCCATGTGCAGAGGCCTCCAATGGTACCACGCAGACAGTCGCCCATGGGTTCTCGTGGGGCATCCGTGGCACTGCCTCGGGCCGACGTGCCCAAGGAGGTATGTCAACCTCCACTATGTTTAGAACTGTCATGCAGGCACAGGCACGTATGGAAAGGTACACCAGACAGGGTCTGAGGGAGCTGAGAGCATGTCGCATAGCCATGACAGACGGCATGCGTGATGTTGCGAATGCTATCCGTAACTTCACAGATGTCGCTGACAGACGCTGTGGGGCATAGAACAGCTGCTCCACAACCAGATGTCCATGGGCCAGGGCGATGGTGTGCGCTTGGCGCCGACGTGGCCGTATGCCAGCAAGAGCACCAGCTGGCAGTGGCCGCGACGACAACGGGCCCACTGGTGCCTCAAGTGCCAGCACCAGCCCCAGCAATATTGGGTCTGTGCTGTCATCCAGACGGCCCAGGAGACCACATGCACGTGGCTCTGGACAGTCCCAACAGGGAACTGTGTCCAGTCAACACACCCCTGCTTCTGATGACAGTACCCAGTCTGGGTTAGTACCGGATACGGCCCGTAGCACCCCTGCCAGGCACAGGTACCGTGTCCGTGCCCACAGACACTGATCTGGATGACCTGACAGGTGCAGTCTGTGGCTGTCCACAAAACCCTGTACATGGCAGCCATTATGTGGGACTGTGTGCGTGCTTACACACATGCAGAAACCTAACACCTAGGGCAAACACATACACACACACACTGCACCAACAACGGTCCGCCCTGTACTGCTGCCCCTCACAAACACACATACACACACATGTCAATTGGTGTTACCAGTGGCCGGCTTGGGCATACCTAACCCACACCCTGTGCATATGATGACACTGTGCCACCTCCTGCATACTACAACATCGGTGCAGGTAAAGGTAAACACGTTGCTGATGCACAGGGTGACTACATAGATGTGTATAAGTAGTAACATGTTGGTAACTGTTGACTGTTGCAGTATAAATGTGTGTATATCCCAGCAGTCCTGCTGCAGTAACTGTATGAATGTCCTCAATTGTTATCTGCACCCATACTACTTAACAAAGTGTACCAGCTGCACACCATCACATGCTAACATTGACTATGGCAATGCATCTTGTGCTGTTATGTAGATTCAGCTACATGTATCTGTTCTGTCACACATGCATTTATACACACCCTGCTACCCACACACATGCACATGCTCACCTGCCATTCCCATTATTTATCACCCTACATGAGTAGCTGTTGATACATGACAGGTACACATTTCAGAAGTGCACTATGTTGTTTACTACTGGCATCCCCTTCTCTACCTGTACTCACAGGGTGCAGGCAACCTCATCAGTTGGAAGATGTAATGTGCATCAGGTACTGTAGTACCCTGATTGCCACAGCAAACATGTTTCCCATACGGAAATGCACACACAGACACATCCCACATCCACACACTTGCCACATTCAGGCTTCAGAACACTATCTAGGTATATTCGGGTACATGTGCGTGTTACAGTAGCATGTAACACTATACTGAGTAATGGCAGTTAGTTGTCTGTTGTCATGTTGTCTGTATAGAATAAAAGAATTGTTTGATTATCCTACTCCGTTTTGTGGACATTACTTGAAGAAGTGTTACCTTACATGTGTTATCAGTACCACCACCTTCTGTTTTGTAGTTTTGTTTGTATAGGGTGCTATCAACATCACTGCTTGTTAAGGGTAATGACCACCCTGCAGTGCATAGCCCCATGTGGCAAAGCCACATCCCACCCCATCATTGTGCACACACACTAACCCCACCAACAGTAAAACACATACTTTACATTTGCAAGATTCAAACCCATACCTAACTGTGCAATGACAGTAGAAACAGACACATTAGCAGAGTGTGCTATTTGCAGTAGCTGGAGAAATCTTTACTAATGCTGTACTTAGAGGGTGCTGACATCATCTGTGTGTAGGAGGAGGGATGTGCACCCTGTAGTGTGTTCTCCCAGTTGGCAAAAGGCAGTTAACCCTCCCAGCATAGTGCACACACATAAACCACACTCATACATTCCCTTTGCAGGATTCAAACCCCTACCTAACTACGTTATGACACTGAAGAAAGACGCATTAGCAGAGCGCGCTATGCAAATTACTGGAGGACTTTACTACAGGTGATATAGTTATACAGTCCTGACATCATCAGTGTTTCAAAAGGGGGATCTGCATCCTGTACGATACTGTCACGGTTGCTAATAGGGACATTTCCCACACACACACATCGATGTGTTGGAGGTTTGCATATGTGGGGATCCAGAACTCCAGTGTGATTAGTATATGGTTTGATTGCAACAATGAGGGATATACTCCCAGTGGTGAGCAGTTTGTACTCATGTTTGTAAAGATCAGCTCTAGTATATCTGCCCTCTTGTGGGAAGGTTGGTTACCTGTTCCATAGCCAAAGAATGTCTGATCAATGGGAACCTTAGAGCTTGGGTATTGTGGCTTGTGTAATGTTCACAGTCTATGTTTGGGTAGCTGGCATCACCCAGTATGATGGTGTTTGCAGAGTAATCTAAACTCTCCTGTGTCAGCATGAAGGCTGTGTGGGAGTCCTGAGTTTGAGAGGGTGCTGTAAGAGCTCCTCTGTGTCTCTTTCCATGTGGTCCAGGGAGGCACGTCCCAACAGGTAGCTGACTGTGACCCTCCCTTGCTCTGTCTGGAGGGCGCACGCCTGTCAACAGCTCATGTCAAGCAAGTGCACACCCCTCATAAATGATGTGGAAACCTTCAAAGGCCCAAGGCCTGTTGAAAATATGGACCAGACTGCAGATACCTGTATAGAGGCATTCTGTGGACACATTCAGGAATGCATGGCTCATGAAGCCACATATGAAAGCATGACCCAGTTCTCCAAAGGCAGATGTCCTGGGCCGGACACCAGCCATAAACACACTATACAATAGAAGGATGACGCCACTACATGATACAACAACCTCCCAAAATGTGAAGGCACCACCGATGAGTATTGGAAGACAACTACAGGCACCCATATGATTGTCTAAGGCCATCTTTGAGAGAGGATTCCACAAGCCACTGAGGATAATCACAAGGCTGCCTGTAGTTATGTTAGTAACCTGGGTGGTACTACCCAGATATGCTCAGAGGTAATCCAATATGTCACACAAAATATAAAACACACAGACATTGCCATCATCCTAGTGGACAGGTTCAATGCTGCCTTCTCTCCCCACCACACCAAAAGGGAAAATATGTCTCGCAGCACAGTGCTTCCCCCCCTGACATCACAGATGCTCAGGTAAGAGATGCCCTTCCCAAAGCAATAAACACTGCATCAATGGGACCAGACAGTGTCCCAGGCTGTGTCCTACATGAACCACAAGAAGAGCTACACCCAGACATAACACCACTGTTCAATCCCAGCCTTAATACACGATATGTGGCCAGAGAGTGGCATACAGCAACAGTGGTCCCTCAACATGCAGGTGGTGCCGTCACGGATCCTGGACACTACTCGCCCCATATGTCTGACTAGCTTTGTCTGCAAAGCTATGGCAAGGATCATCATGAACCTCACATATCTAGATATTGTGGACCTACAGACATGTCACCATACACAGTTTGGCTTTGTCAATGGCAAATCCTGCCTATCAAACCTGTTTGGTTTCTTTGAAACAGTCACCAAGGCCACTGTCAAGGGGTAGGAGGTCCACACAGCCTACCTGGACCTTGCATAAGCCTTGGATACAATACCCCACTTGTGCATTCTAGGAAGCTCACCAGTGTACATATTAACCCCTATGTCACTATGGGTATTGCACAGTGGCTCAAGGGCAGAACACACATGGTAGAATTGCTGGAGCCATGTCAGCCTCCAACCTGGTACAAGTGGTGTCCCACAAGGCACAGCCCTAGGAGCTGTCATGTTCATTATATATTTGTCATAGGTACAGGCCAACATGGAAGTACTGTGGCTCAGCAAGTCGCAGGTGACTGCAGACCAAACACCATAATCAACTCAACAGCTAACACACGACACCTCCAAATGGGACTCTTGCAAACACACGACTTGTGCCACAGCCATGGCCTCAACGTGAATGACAGAAAGAGTATAGTCATCCCCTTTGTCAAACACTAAGTGACCACAATGTACCACATATGTGTTAATCCAGTAAGTGCAGACCAAGGAATTATGGACCTTGGGGTACGCAGGTTGATAGCATTCTACCATTTGACAACAACATGGACAAAGTGGTTAGGTAAGCATGTTATATGGGCCACATCATCATGGGATCCACATGTAGGCCAGGGGAGGACATTCCCTCATCATGCCCATAATTGACTATGATGAACCTGTCGGCATGCACCTTACCAGACACCTGCAGCAACTGGAGCTACCACATATGTACCTCGACAAGGGGATCAAAGTGCTCAAACAGATGCCACATACTGACTGGTTAAAGTAGCAGCAGCTCTACTCAGTGACATACTGCCTCTTCATAGGCAATCTGTGCCTGACATAGAAGGCCAGGTCATACCCTCACGTAATGGCCATGCTGCATCTCAGAATATCCAGATCTCACCAGGATACACGCTGGAAATACTGGAACCTCAGGAGTGATATACATAGGACATGGTGGAGGGGCACATTCACAACTCACAGGCTCCCTTCATTCCTGATTATTATCCCAATAGAGGTTAGGTGGACTGACTCAGTGACTATCTTCAAGAGCGATATTAATGACTGGATGTGACATTGTAGGGTTACCCTGGGTATCACTTATGTGTCACTGTGAGAAAGAGGCACAGTATACTAACCTTGGAAAAGGGCATAGCAAGACAGATTCACAATGCATGTTGAAAGGCATGCACATTCTGGCTAGGTGGATACATGCCCTGGGCAGATATCCCTGTACGAACCTATGGACCTATGTCTCTTTTTCACCATTGGCCCTATGTGCTGTCAATCACCAATGTAATCTCAATACTCCGGTAGCATGTGCAAAGGTCAGTTGTCAGTCACCTCTATGGTACAATTGTGGAATATGTGTGTCATGTAGTAATGTCACAGCTGCCACATGTACACAGTCAACCCTATCCCCTACCCATTGATGTACATCGCATGTATGAGATGGAAACACATGGCCAAACTGTAACAACAACATACAAGTCAGTCAGATGCATGGACACATATGACTCAGTCATTGTCCATGCCACCAGAGCTGATGTGGGATGTCGCTCACTGGGATACATGATAGGGAACATGGAAGGGATCACTGATCAAGTGACACAGGCTGGTAGACCCCTGACCTTGGTTGGCATCAGACCCTCACCAGGGATTCCGACAAATTACTGAATGCTAATGAATAAGTGTAGCTACAACACCCTAGCTGAATGGTTCTTAGCATGCAGTCACTGCATTGCTATGGAATACTGTCTTACCACTCCCACAACAGGTGAGAACATGCAGCTCCTGTACATCAACAACATGTAGACTTTATGCCCCAGACCAGGTGTGCATCCCTCACTACTAGGCTGATAGCATCTACATCTCACACTGTATATACACATCCCACATGCAGCATCTGCACAGAAGACCACAGTCATAATGTTACCCTGTGCAAATACCATGTATTCACATGTGGCAGGCATCACACATGGTAACTATTGAAAGTCACAGGTACATATGTGTATTTGGCACACACATACATCATGTGCTCATTGCCATAACCGGTGTAATCAATGTCATGCATTATTGTGAGGGACAACCCACACACATGGGTATTCTGTGTGTGCACAACACACATGGCATGTCTGTAATCAAAAGCCATACATAATTGTGATATCGTTTAGAAAGGGGTATGTGCATCCTGTAGTGTGTTTTCCCAGTTGCCAAAAGGGATATATCAAGCATACACACTTACCCCCCTTCACAAACACTTGCCACCTGCTGGATTCAAACCCCTACCTACCTATGTTAAGACGCTAGAGATGGACGCATTAGCGCAGCGCGCTATTCGCATTACTGAGGGATTTTCTTTCCCCTGATATACTTATAGGGTGCTGACATCATCAGAGTTTAGAAAGTGGAATGATCATCCTCTGGTGTGTTTTCCCAGTTGCCAAAAGGGATGTTTCTTTCATACACTCTTACACACGCACATACCCCCCTTCACACACACTTGCCACCTGCTGGATTCAACCCCCTACCTAACTATGTTATGACACTAGAGACGGACGCATCAGCACAGCGCGCTATTCGCATTACTGGTGGATTTCCTTTCCCCTGATATACTTATAGGGTGCTGACATCATCAGAGTTTAGAAAGTGGAATGATCATCCTCTGGTATGTTTTCCGAGTTGCCAAAAGGGATGTTTCTTTCATACACACTTACACACACACTTACCCCCCTTCACACACACTTGCCACCTGCTGGATTCAAACCCCTACCTAACTATGTTATGACACTAGAGACGGATGCATTAGCACAGCACGCTATTCGCATTACTGGGGGATTTTTTTTCCCCTGATATACTTATAGGGTGCTGACATCATCAGAGTTTAGAAAGTGGAATGATCATCCTCTGGTGTGTTTTCCCAGTTGCCAAAAGGGATGTTTCTTTCATACACACTTACACACACACTTACCCCCCTTCACACACACTTGCCACCTGCTGGATTCAAACCCCTATCTAACTATGTTATGAATTAAATGCATGTGTTCTTGTGAAATATAATTTCTGTCTAGTCTAGCCCAACTATTATGCCTTGGGGAATATGTAATTTTTTTCCAAGTTCCTACTTCTGAATTCACATCTTCCATACCAAATAATTTGACACTTTTTTTAGAAATCTACCCTCTTTAATATTACCTGCTGAAAGCTGATGATTTCTCCCCAAATTTTCTTAAGCTCCATAAAACATTTTTTAGGTGGCAGATAAATACATACCAGTGCAATCCTTCTCCCTTGCCATTAGCCCCTTACTACCATACCATTACTAATTTTCCTCTTTTGCCACTATTGGAGCTCCTCTGGCAATTAGCATAAGTATTCCCCATTTCCTTTGTCCATTATATGCTGCAGAATATCCATACTGAAATATAAATGTGTCTTCTGTAGCACTACTATTTGTACTTATGATTATATGAGCAAGTGCCAGCATAGCCAGCTGGAGCTTCGTAAAGAATGACATGTCCCTTGAATATCAAACTGAATTATGACAGATGCTTGTGTCACAAATGTATTAAAACTGTACGTCATTTGTATATCAAACTGACTTTGTACAGATGCTTTGCTGAAAATGTATTTGTGAGCCTTGCTTGTGTTGAAATGTATCAACAGTGCACCCCGCTGAAATGAAGAGAAATGTACATGTATTTTGGTAGCTGAATTAAATGTATATGTTTTAATCAAGGATCCTGGTACAGCAGGGGTTAACTTTAAGAAAAATAAGGAAAATGTAAATGAGCTGTTAAACCCTTAAAAGGTACCCCACAGTGCTGAGTAGGATTGGAGCTGCTGGGTCTGGGGAAGAGCCTTTGTCCATTAGCTCAATGAAAAGAAGGGTGGCTCCAGGCACTGCCATAAACATTTGGATGTGTATTGTGGCCATCTGTGCCAATTTCTGTCTCACCTACAAAGGGGAATACTATAAGAACCTAGAGTCAGGTGACCAGATAAGGTCATTCTGCCAAGCCTTCTTGGAAATTATATTTTAGATATTACAAAGAGAAATTTGAGAGTATTGAGTATGCTGTTTGGGAAGCCTGACTAGAAAGACCCTTACCCACAGCATCTTGCCTTGTGGTAATAAGTAACTTAACTAGGGAACAGTAAAATTATTTTAGATTCAGTCAGGAATATAGTAAAGCTTAGTTTAGAGAGTGTTTTTCTTTATTTGTATGAGTCTGTTCCTCAATGTTAACGTCAATATTTTCTTTGATTTGAACTCTGTGATTTACTGTGAATATATATTCAATATTTTCATGTATGTTTATTATTTATTAATAAATATATTTAAAACTTGTATTGTTGCTGGTCCTTCTAGGAAGTATCTAACCTTGGAGAGCGCTTATATTTATTTGGTTGCACTGTGTAGGCCACTCCAGAAGACCTAGCTGTCTTGGTGAACTACTACCATTTGTATTAGTATGAATATTATACAGTATAATTGGAGCACGTTTGTTAAGAGCCTTAGAGTAGCTTATTGTGAAGTGTCTGATGGCAGTGATAACTACATTATACTCTGGGCAGAAGGGAGCACAGTAAGTAAGTATGTGCCAGCCTTTCCCAGTTGCGCAGTTCCTTGTGTGTGAAAAATCAACTCTCTCAGGGTGTCTGTGTCAGCTACTTGGGGAAGGGACACAAAGCACTGGGTTTACAGAGGGGGTGCTGGAGGACTTGGCTTGGACACCCGGCCGAGGACCTAATCCTACAGCTGTACCAGTGGGAAGTTATTGGGCACTTGGAGAGAGACAGATATACAGACATCCAGACCCTGGGCTGAGTGTGCTTCCTGTGTGATCTTAAGGAAAATTGTACTTGATGCAGAGAGGTCTGCATCTGGAAATACTGAGTGCATCCATTAATATTCCAAGTGCACATCCCCCTCCAGTGTCAGTGGTGAGGATTCAAGCTCCTTGATTACTGGCCAGCATAGGAATGATATTGGTGCCCATCACATTTTGGTAGCAGTGATGGGCATCACAGTACTCTGCATGTCTTACTATAATTCAGTATTCATATTTTTTGTCTATACCCATGAGGACATTCATGTTCCAAAAGAAAATGTTTAATGCAGCCATTGTGATAAGTTATTATTCCCACCTATTGTATGTTTAATAGCATTTTTGAATGTCTGTTTCCAGCTTTTATGTTACATGCACCCACTAATGTTTGGCATATCACATTTTACAAGACTGTGTTTTATTGAAAACCCTCAAACAGAAAACCAAACACACACCCAGAACATCCCCATAGCCTATGTCCATCTTCAAATAATGAAGTTTAACCCTCCAGATAGGAACAATTGTCCTAAATTGTCACCTGCACACACACACACACACACACACACACACACACACACACACACACACACACACACACACGCACACGCACACACACACAAACATAACTTAACCTAACTTTAAGGTTATCCATGCTAAGATGGATGTTACAGAAGTTACAGCCTTTGCTACTACTTACACTAATTGCTGGCTGTCTGTTCTTGTCTTATCTTCCTTCATTCTTCCAGATATGAAAAACATGCTATATGCTTTCAGAAAACAGTAATCTTTAGCCTGAAAAATGTTCTGAGTTTTATTGCTTACCCCATATCAGCTTGTCTCCATGGAAATAAGTAGCAAATGTACCGCTTTGCAAATCTCTCAACTTACACTGAACATTTATGTGCCAAAGAAAAAGTTTTCATTACAGTGTGTCCTTGTATATACTTGCTTACATAAAAAATTACATTAAGCCAAATTCCATTAATCCATACATTCTTATATGCAAAAGAAAGAGAATATATTAACTCTACATAGATTATAATATGTGATTTTTACATCCCATCCCCCACCTCAACAACTCAAGATTACAGCATAAGTTAAACATGCATTTGCCCAACCTTTCTTCTCATTTTACATTGCAATGACTGCATTCCTTAAAACTAAAAAATAATAAAGGCACTTGTTTACTTCAGTATCATTATCACATAAAACAGTAATTGAAAATTCTCAGCTATATAACATGCAATTTATATAATGAAATGTATACAAGTACTGTTAAGAACAAAAATGTTTTACTCATGGTTACTTTTTTCATCTTTCTCTCACATTCTCTCCAATGTCCTTAAAACATTAATGACTAAGTAGAGCATATTCCCATCAGTTTCTCCTACCAGCCTGGTCGACATGGGCATACTAAGACAGTGTAGCAACTGCATCATGTTCACTGGCAGCCCTTTTCTCCTAGCACATAATTCTTCTACTTGCGGGAAATGCATCTACATCAGTAACCTGGAATCCATGCGCTCTTGAGCCACAGTCAGTAATCCTGACAAAGAGGAGATTGCCAGCACAAACACCACACCACTCACATCACATAGCCAAACACAACACACACCCACCTATGCAGAGATCCTCAATAAAAACTTACCTAAACAGCAGAGACCTCCAAAACACACAAAAAGTCCACACACAACACCAAACACAGCAGACAACACACCAGTGTCTCACAAACACAACTCATAAGGCATAACAATAAGTCAACACAGCCCATAAGGCATAACAATAAACCAAACATACTAGTCTTTGATGACTCAGTTGTGAAACACACCAATGTCCCCCCTCACCAGGCTCGACAAGGAGAAGGTCACAGTCAGTTGTCTGTCAGGTGTCAGAATCTGCCACATCATGCATGCACAAAAGTCTCTCCAGAACAGATACAAGTATGACCCTGTCATTGTTCATGTTGGTGTGAATGAGTTGAGATGTACCTCCCTGGACTATATGAAGAGAGACATGGTTGAGATATCAGGGTATATGTCCCAGGCAGGTATGATCCTAGCCCTAAGCAGCATCCTACCTTCACCAAGAATGATACCACAATGCCTACAAAAATAATTAACTTCAACAATTGGCTTTGTTTCTGGTGTCATTCCAAGGGGATCCAGTATCTGTCTGCCTGGGATGACATGATGGATAGGCCTTGATGCTTTGCCAGAGATGGCCTCCACCTATCACCCATGGGATTCCAGATCCTGGCCAGGACTCTTGTCTCCCCCACTGTGCCTTTTTTAGGCAATGACCTAAAGACAAACCTTCCAACATAAAAGATCTGTGGAAAACCAAATTGAAGGTCATGCTGCTTAAAGCAAGGAGCCTTAACCTGAAAATGCACTCACTGGAGGTTCTTCTTGCACTGGAAGATGCCGATTTCTGTGTGGTCATGGAAACTTGGTTCAGGACTAGGGAGAGCACCCTTGCCTTACCAGGCTATACCTCATTCCACACATTCTGACCCCAAAATGACGTTGGGAAGACTAAGGGTGGTGGAGTCCCTATCTCCATTAAGGATAGGCACACTTCTAGACTGGTTTGCCAGCATAACACACTGGAACTATCCCAGGTGCAACTGATAGTTGGCAAGACACCCATCCAAGTTATAGCCAGCCATAGACCCCTTTCCATAACTCAGGACACCCACTCCTCCTACCTGGACCTACTTGACTTGATCAAGGTACCCCCTAACACCCTGACCTTTGGTGACTTCAACTACCCCACCATATACTGGATGAACTAATCCTGCACTAATGCACTCACACAATGACTCTTTGACTTCATAAATTCTAATGCACTAGACCAGTTTGTCTCATCCCTCACAAGGGGAGATAACATTCTGGACTTGGTTCTCACCAACATGTGTGAACACTGCACCACTCCCATAGTATGTTCTTCCCTGGTGAGATCAGATCATTGGTCTGTCTCATTTGAAGTTTCTATCCCACCCATCCCCTCCCCCCAAGCCTTAGCCAGGATAAAAAACTTCTCAAAAGCTGACTACAACCTCCTAAGGGAGGGTATCAGTAGCTTCACACCACTGTCCCCCTCAGAGGATGCAGACAACTATGCTGAATAGTATGCCAATGCAGTATACAAGTACCTGTACAACTGCATGGAGTCAGCCATACCCAACAGAACTAAAACCTGCTTCTCAAGGAAACACAAACCTGTCTGGTGGACATCCTCTATCAACAGGATTTACAGCAAAAGGAAGAAACTGTTGTCCAAGGGTAAAAAGGAACAAATTCCAAATTGGAAAACTTCCTACATAGCCTCAACAAGCAAATTAGATCACTAGTGAAAACCTTCAAAGCCAATTATGAATCAAAACTAACCTCCAAAATAAAGGGAAACCACAAAGGCTTCTTCAGTTACATCAGAAACCTTCATGACAAAGCCCAGGTTTGTTCTGAATTAGTACTTAATGGTATCACTTACACTGATCCTGTTGACTTAGCCAACCTGCTAGCATATAGGTTCAGTGCAAACTTCACCCACCATCCCCTCAAAAGCCCATTCACCATCCCAGATACTTTTTCCACACCTCACATCTCTGTAGATCAAGTGTTAAAGGCCCTATCCAAGGCAAAGAACTCAGCTTCCATGGGACATGATCATATCCCAGTCTGTATTCTATACCATCTCCAGCAAGAACTATAGCTTTGCCATTGAGCACCATATTCAACCACAGCATAGGTACAGGCTTCATTCCAGCACAGTGGAAAACTACCATTGTCATCCCTTTGCACAAAGGTGGTACCACTACTGACCCAGGAAACTATCGCCCCATTAGATTGACAAGTCTGATCTGTAAAGCCATGGAGCAAATTATTATGGATCTCATAAGCAAGGACATAAGCAATCTCCAAGCATTTGACCCCACCCAGTTCAATTTGTCAAGGGCAGATCTTGCCTGTTGAACCTGGTTGACTTCTTTGAGACTGTCACCAAGGCCCTAGATGAGGCAAAGTCAGTACGCACAGCTTACCTTGACTTGGCAAAGGCCTTTGACACAATCCCCACTCAGGCATCATTGAAAAGCTAACACAACTCGGTGTAAATCCCTATCTCATCAGGTGGGTGGCCAACTGGCTCACTGATAGGAGCCACATGGTCAAAATAGGTTCCTCCACCTCTCTCAGACCAGTTCCTAGTGGTGTTCCCCAGGGATCTGACCTGGGACCTCTACTGTTTGGCATCTACTTCTCAGAGGTCCAGGCAAAGACAAAAGGCCTGTGGCTGACCAAGATTGCAGACCACTGTAAGCTGGGTGCTGTCATTGACTCCCCAAATGATATTAACATACTGCAAGAGGGCCTCACAGCAAGAAATGACTGGTGTCGAAGTCATGGCCTTAAGTTAAAAGCAAAAAAATGTATTATCATACCATTTAGCAAAAACATGGCCCCTACGGATTACCACATCAGTGGCAACCCCCTAAGCACACAACCTGTGGTGAGAGATCTAGGTACTCAGGTTGACAACAATCTCACATTCAACCATCATGTGGTGGCAGTGGTCAGAAAAGCCTTTTACTTGGTTCATCTCATAAGTAAAGGGATTGCATCCAGAAAAAAGGAGGTTATTACCTCTCTGTTTCCCTCATTAGGCCTATAATTGAGTATAATCCCCCATTTGGTATGTACCTCTCCAAACACCTGCACCATCTAGAAAGGCCACAGAAATACCTCACAAAGATAATCCATGGCCTCCAACACCTGTCCTATGTGAACAGGCTCAAATCACCATCACTCTACTCGGTATCTTACAGATTGCTCAGAGGTGATCTGTGTCTCGCCTACAAGGCAATTTTGGACCCTGCCCTACTAGAGATGCTGCATATCTGTAAGTCTAACTCCTCTTGCAATACCTGCTTGAAAGACTAAATCTAATATGCAACATCAACAAAACTTGCTGGAGAGGCAGGTTTGTCTCCCAGACGCTGTCCCATCTCTGGAATAGACTTCCCATACATGTCAAACAGAGTAACTCACTGACCCTCTTCATGTGCAACCTTGATGAGTGGATGGGAAACCACAAATTTGTCCCAGGGGTTCCACCTGTGCCCCTCATTGACAGGTGGTGACTGAGGTTTCTTTTTTGGGAGTATAAACTCTTGGCTAGGCTTGTAAGGGCCTCAGGGCCATTAGCCTAGTAACCTACTATGATCCTATGACCCTATGCATTTCAGTCCCCCACAAGTTTAACAAAATCAATAAAACTCCAATCTTTTCACTTTTTATTGTAAGGTCATATTTCACAAATGTGAATAATGCTTTATAGTCTTACATTTATTCACTAATTTCAATGCTGCTTGTTTTCTTCCTGTTCATATCCATCTCCGAACCCCAGACTCTGGTTCAACGCCAAGATATTACTGATTCTTAAAGGGACAGTCCCAGAGATTTTGTTTTTATTCTGTTCTTTGTTTACATGTCCAGTCTGGCTTTCTGAGCATGTCCCAGCTTTGGCTTCAGGGGGGTTGGGGAGGGGTGCATACAGGAAGTTTCAATGGTCTTAGTCAAATTCCACCTCAAACTGGAGTTGTACTCAATAGCTTTCACTGAGTCATACATTAATTTCACCTGTGCTTTTTATCCTCAGAGAAAAGTAGCCTTTCAAGAATTTTATGACCTCACTTGCTACTACTTTGCAGGAAAGCATATGAGAAATACAAAAACAGGTGTGAAGATTCAAGCTGTTGTATACAGCTGACTGCAGAATATTGTTCCTAGAGAATCAAATTTTTTTTTTATGATGTAAAACGGGCTAAGGATGAAATACAAAAGTTTGTCCAACAAAAACTGAGTCAAACAGAAGGGGATTCTGCTTCTCGTTCTTCTGATAATAAAGCTTATAAAGAGACTTTGCCAGTGAAACCTTGTTTGAAAGGAAAATGCTTGAGAATCAGAAGAAAAGTGCAAGAGCTGACAATCCCAGACTAAAATTCTGACTGAAAGAAACTTGTCCAAATACCTCCTAATACCTTTTTCCAGCCTTTTGTTATTTGAGTTGATATACTCTTTCAGGGTTTCATTCATTTTAATCATATCTGAGCACATTTGACTTGTTTTTCCTCTAGATTACTGGAAGCCATGCCTTGTACTAAAGGTGGAGCTTGAACTGCTTTTTGCTGAATAGCTGCAGGATTCTTTCCTTTTAGTGTTTCCTCTTCACTTTTTCTGGTTGATTTTCTTTCTAAGTTTCTTCTTTGATGGAATCTAGGCAGTGTACATACTGGCCAGTAACTGAATTTAGTAAAACTTGCAGAGTTTCTGACCCTTATCTCTCTGTTACTTTTACCACACTGGAAGAGATGGAATCAAGCTGTTGATCAGTGTGCATCCATCATAGATGTCATTGTCCAGGACTCTTGTCATAGGGGACTCCATTGTATGACACACAGATGCTTCTCTCACTTAGGCTGAATAAGTAGAAGATAAATTACATATCTAGAGACAGACTCTACCAGGTTACTTAAGCACTCAAGTCAATGCACCACGGGAGCCAGTATGATTCTATCACAGTCCTTGTACATTACTGACTTGAGACATATTTCCCCGAACTATATGAAGAGAGACTTTGCTGATATCAATGCATATTTGCCTCGGGGATGTATATGCCTTGCTTTGAGCACCATTCTACCTTCACCTAGGATGATGCCACAGTATGAACACAAGATGATTGACTTCAATAATTGGCTTAGTTCCTGGTGTCCTTCCAAGGGAATTCAGTATTTGTCAACATGGGAGGACAGGGTTAACAAACCAAGTTGCTCTGCAACGAATGGTCTGCACTCATTTCCTCTAAGCTTCTGCATATTGAATAAAACGTTATCCAAACCCGTAGTCTTTTTTAGGCAATGCCAAATTGACAGACCTACTGATGTAGCAAATAAAACCCTAAGAAACCTAAACATGTCACTGTTAAGTGCTAGGAGCTTAAGCAAGAAGTTCAACACCCTACAACTTCTCTTCCCTTTGGAGAATATAAACATGTGCCATTACTGAGATATGGTTTAAGTAGACAGAAAGTACTCCAGAAGTGCAAGGCTTCGGTGCCTTATACACATTTAGACCATCAGCTGCACAGACAGACAAAAGCTGGAGGAGTCACAATCTGTATTGGCACCAAGTAAAACTATGTTTGTTAAACAGAACAGTGCCCTGTAATGTATGCATGTCCAAATCATCATAGACAAATGCTTATACTATATCACAGTCATACCTCTCAACCTCTTAGTGCAAAATCCTGGACAAAAATGGGAAAAATGCTCAAAAAAGGGACAGATTTTAAACATTGCTCTTATAAAATTAGAAAGTTGCTAGAGTAACAGGGCCTATGTTAACATGCATTTTCTGAAGGGTTTGATGTCTGAAACTCAGATCTATGTCATTATTTAGTGCTTTCAATCCTCAGATCATCCCAGTGATTTGCCAGACAACCACAAATTTTATGAGAAGAAAATATGAGGCAAAGTCTGGACAGTTGAGAGGTATGATCACAGCAAGCTAGAGATCACCCTTTGTGTTCCTAGAATCCCATATCTCGTACATAGACCTACTAGAGGCACTCACCATTAAATCAAATATTTTTTTCATGGGTGACTAACTAGCTCTCTACAGACTGTGAAACATACACTGTCTTGTACTTGCAGACACAATGATTCCCAGACTTTATTAATACAAATACTCTTGACTAGGTGGCGTGCACAGAGGTTCAAACATACTTGACCTGGTACTCACAAATATGAGAAAGCACTCCACTCCACCTCAGTGTCCCATCCTCACTGGTGAGTTCAGACTACAAAGTTGTCTCCTTCAAAATAAAAATCTTCTTGGAAAGCCCAACAAACTAGCTAACAGTTAGGAACTATTCCAAAGTAAACTACATCCTATTAAGCGATAGTTTGTCAAAATTCAATGCCCCTCCCAACACTGAGTTCACAGCAACCTATGTGGAATTTTCACAGAGACCCTGTACAACCATTTAAATGGTTGTATAGGGGCTGCTGTACCTACTAGAAGTAATCCCAAAACAAACTAAAAACAAACCACACTGGTGGAACCCTATCTTTAAAAGGGTATAATAAAAGGAAGAATGTCATGGCTAAAATCAGGAAGAGCAACTTCCATACTCATAGGAGCTGTATAATTAAACTAAACAGGAATCTAAGAAGATTAATCAAGACCAACAGGGCCAATTACAATGAGGTCATGAAGATAGCCTCACAGGCTGAAGACAACTACAAGGCCTTCTACAGCTATGTCTGAAACCTCAAAGGCAGCACACATTAAGTGTGCCGAACTGGTGGTTAATGATGCCACGTTCACTGAGCACAGCAACATAGCAAATTTGCTGGCTGACAAATTCAGCATAAAACTTGACTCCCCACTCCCCCTTGCTGACCCCCCCCCCCATGAAATACCTACTAGTATGATCCACTCAACTATTAACAGGGAGCAGGTCCTGGCAGCCCTTGCTACGGCCAAAAACACAGCCTAAGTGGGTCCCAAAAATATCCCAGGTTTCCTCCTAAATAGCTTGAAACATGACTTATCAGGACCATTGAAACATTGTTCAATTATACCCTCAAAACAGGCTTTGTATCAAAAGAACAGAGGACTGCAACAGTTATCCAATTTCACAAAGGTGGACCGTCAACAACCCCGGAAACTACAGACATATTAGGCTGACTAGTTTAATATGTAAAGCTATTGAAAGAATTATCATAGAAAAGCAGTACAAAGACTTGGGCATCATTCCAACACTTCATCCAACCCAGAATGGCTTTGTCAAGGGAAGGTCATGCCTACTAATCCTGGTGGACCTCCTTGAGAAGGTCACCAAGGCCATGGATGAGGGGAAAATGGTGCATACCTGGACCTGGTTAAGGTTTTTGATACAATACCCTACTCGGATATAGTTGACAAATTCACCAAACTGGGCATAAACTCCTACATAACTCACTGGATTGCTACCTGGCTCAAACAGGATACAGGAAGTCAGGATTGGTGAGGCCATCTTCACTAAGAGAATGGTCACCAGAGGGGTACCTCAGTCCTCCGTGCTGGGGTCACTGTATTTGGCATCTACTTCTTGGAGGTAAAGGCTAATATAAAGTGTCTTTGGCTGACCAAGTACTCAGAAGACTGAAAATTCAGAATGGTCATAAATTCCTCTCATGACACAAATGTCTTACAAGAGGGTCTAACACAGACAAATGACTGGTGCCAAAGTCAAAGATAAAAACTCAATTCCAAGAAATGCATTTTAGTGCCTTGTGGAAAAACTGCCATGCAGGCTAATTACTCCATTGGCAAAACACCTATAAGGGTTGACTTAGAAGTCAGGGATCTACATGTGCCAAAGTAGTAAGAAAATCATTCTGTGTTGCCCAACTTACAAGTAAGGGCATTGCATACAGTTCCAAGGAAGTCAGTGTCACATTATGCAGCCCTTTTCAGACCCATCATTGAGTGTAATTCCCCCTTTGACATGTACCTGGCTGGACATATGCAACAGTTGGAAGGTCCACAAAGTTTCCTTACCAGAAAAATCTGGAGCATAAGCACATTGTCCTATTTTGATTGACTTAAATCTCTACACAAGTTCTCCTACAGGTTACTCAGATACAGTCTATGCCTAGCATACAATGCATCCTTGGATCCAGCTCTGATGGACCTTTGATTTTTTGAGATTGTGATAAACTGGATAATTTTAAAACTGAATTGAAGCAAATATCCAATTCTTGGGAGGTATGAGTGCATGCGTGTGTGTGCCTTCTGTGGAAGGTTGGGCGCCGGGCTGGCAACTCGATACCGTAAAACTCTACTGCCAATCATAAGCGGACGGGTGATCCGCTGTGGTGACCCCTAACCGGGGAAAGCCAGAAGAAGAAGAAGAAAATTGACCAGTGGATGGGAACTTGGAAATTCACCTTGGGTCTGGTCCCCATGTCTCTGATATACAGAGGTAAACAGTAATGTCAAAACTAACACATACCTCTCAACTTTTTAACAGAAATAATCTGGACAAAGCTTGAAATAATTGGGGGGTGGGGAACGAAGGTTTAAAAACAGGGACAGATTTTAAATATTGCTGTTATAAATTTAGAAAGTTGTTAGAACAGAATTTGTGTTAGAATTCATGTTCTGAAGGATATGAAGTCTGAAACTCAAATATATGTCATTATTAAGTGATTTTAATCCTCAGTGTGTTTCCAGTAAAGAAATATGAGGAACAGACCAAAAATATGAGGCAAAAATCTGGACAGTTGAGGGCTATGCTTACCCCCCAACAAAACCTCTTGAAACTTCCTGACATAGTCCCTCCTAATAAATACCCATGATACCCAGGGACACAAATGGGTTGTGTTGCATGGCTAGTCTTATAAAGGCCTTGATGGTTGTTAGCCTATGAACCTATGAACATTAATTATTAAGCTACATTATGAGTGAGGCTTTGTTAGGATATTGATATTGTTTAAGGGCATGAATATTAAAGTTGCAAGGTATGTGGCTACATAGTACAGACAGGGAAGTATAACTATTTTCTGTTTATTTAGCATGTTTGCTAGGATGAGCAGGCAGTGAAGTCATGTGATTGTATAGCTCTGCTTAGAAAGCATGGAGAAGGATCAGTTACATAGGGAAAGAGAATTTTCTGTATGATGCAAAAGTCAATCAATCGAAAAGTACATGTCAGCTAGATGGGGAATGATGGACATATGACATTAAAAAACAGTATAGTGAAACAGAGTGAGGGGGAGCAAAATGTATTAAATATGGAAGGAATGGAAGTATGTGCATTGTAGATGGAGAAAGTGTGCTTACTGGTTATTTTGGGGACATTTTATGAAAGTTTAGTACAGCATTGGACTATATTTTAACCAGGGACCTGCCTTAAACTGATTATTTTCTGTATAATAGCCATGGCTTGTTATGATTCAGATTCACTTTTTTTGGGATTCCAGTGAAGCTTGAAGTTGGCAATAACACTAGATGCAAAATATACTACACCATATCAATCCTATTCATTTTGTCCCCTACAGTTGCATTCATGCTTATTGTTTTCCTCCTTGGTTTATCGACCTCTCTTACAGGATCATCTTTCACAAAGCTCCAAAAGTTTGTCTCAGTATCCCCTTATCCCCTGTGCTTCAGTCTGTCAAAAATATATTTTTGAAAGTTCACTATGGGTTACAGTACAACCGCTAATAAGTGTGTATCAGAGATTCTGGCTACATGCTGGTAAACTGTACCCACTGACCCCCCCCCAGGGTTGCCACCTTTTCAAATACCCAAAGTGGGACATTTTTGTAGAAATGTCAGATTTTGCAGGACAAAATATAGAACTTCACTTTTTTGCCAAAATAAAAGTTTATTCTTGTAGCATTTGAGTTGCTTATGCTACTTCATATAACATTTAGGCGTTTCAGATAAAAAATAACTGTTTTATGCAACTATTAAAGAAAACTTAGAAATATTTTTGTCTTAAAATGTCATGACATTTGCCATTATTTGATTTTTTTCTCAGGTCAGAACTGCCCAAAGAGGGACTGTCCCTCGCAAAGTGGGACAGGTGGTAACCCTACCCCCCCCCCATAGGAGAGAATATAACCCTCCTAGCTTCCACATCAGTCTGGTAAAAGACACAAGTAAATTCCTTCATTTAGCTCTGGTCTGCTTTTGGAAATCATGAAAAACGAAGAGGAACATTCTTTCATTCCAGAAGCTCAGTTTCATAAATTTGAGTACCTCCAATACTTTAGGCCATGTTTTTTTCAGGTTTAGGTTCACCATATGTAGACCCTGCTGTCTGTGCTCCCCATTTATTCATTCTGAGAAGATCCAGTAATAGAGTTAGAAAGCTAAAAAGTATTTATCCATTGCTCTTTCTAAAACCCATATAAACAGTGATGTCTCCATTTTAGATTTGAAAAAAATGACATTAGAGCAGCAAGAACAGGTTCTGGTACCAGGGGCAGCTCGTGCTATAGGACTGCAGGACCTGTAGAAAGAAAAAAACAAAACAAAAAAACAAAACAAATAAACCTAGAAAAAAAAATGGAGAGTCCCGGAATGCCACGCATGCGTGCAAGCAGTTCCTGGAACTCACAGAACTCCAAGTCCAGACTGCTGTGTCAGCAGTCCAGATAGGGAGAAAGGCATTTCTGCCCTGCAGATGCCCAGAAGTCTGTGCAGTGATGACCACACACAGAGCAGAAGAACTCTGGACTCCATCATCTGCAGGCTGGACCAATCAGGAGGAGAGTTGAGCTCTTGCGGGGCATTTAGTTTGCGCAGGACAGACTGGGACATCGGTTACATGAGGAATGGTGCATAGCAGCCAGTGTGTCGGCAGTTTCACGGATCTATGACTGTGGTTGTTGGGGGAACTCAGTGATGCAGCTTCACCAGGAGTGGCCCAATTACATAGTTACCTCTGGGCATCCAGTGTGCTAAGCAACCAGAGAGAAGATAGAGACAGCAAGGGGAAGACAGTGAGAGAGAAAAGGGATTTGTCACTGCTACGTCACCTTTTAGAGAGCCTTCCAACTTTCTGTAAGTACTTATTCGCTACTTCATTCACTACAGCGCTTTTCCCCAAGACAAGACTCTTGAAACTGGAAATAAGGTAGTGTTTGGTTACTGTCTTTTTTTTCTTTTCTTTCTGTTTTTTTTAATTGGATGCCATTCACAGTTCACGGCTTGCCTTAAATTGATATGCATTTCTACTATTTTTTAGCTATTTGTGTTTACAGGGAGTTACTAAAGCATACAATTAAACACTTTAATCCAAGTAAACACTGAGATTTGTGCTGACTTTATATTTCTCTGCTAACTTTTTTCTGACTTCACACTTGTATACCACATTGGAGACTGTTGAAAACTGTTACATGTAGCAGTTGTCAAATTTAAGATTTTTTTGGCAATTCTCAGTAGCACGATGGCAGCCGATATCTAGTCCATTTGGTGTACATAGTCACTGATATTGTTATTTGTTGCATTAGACTAGCTGCCGGCTATGCCATTTCTTTGTCACCTGAGACAAATGAAATGCCTTTTCTGAAAACAGGCACCGACAGTCAGGTATTTGACAGAAATTGTGTGGGTGTCTGGAAAGGAGCACAGGCTATACTCTTGAGATGATGTTATTTCCTGAACAGGGAAAGGTATCTACTCTAAAAAGGCACTTGAGGCAAGAATAAAGAGAGCAAATTCGGTACTAGCAGAAATCATGTAGTAAACAAAGTCACTTAACACTGAATTCAGATGTGATGTGATGTCATACACTTCTTGGCAGCCTGTCTGGCCCATCTTCAGCCATTCCTGTGGCTACAGCACTTGATGTCTCTTCAGGTGACAGCATGTCAAATTGTACTGCTTTTTTCAAAAGGGGCAAACTGACCTCAGCCACTCACTCTTCCTATTCAGCATAGATGGCACCCAAAATCTGTAGTTAGACTTGGGTAAGCAGGGCTATGGTAAAGTCTTCATGTCTATGTGCTTTAGAGCCAGTTTTATCTCTTTTTCATATTTGTATTACATTGCCATCAGAAGGCTTGCATCAGTTGGCAGTAGATGTATCTTTTCACCTAGAGAAATGGGCTGACCTTTGACTGATCCCCTTCTGTGTCAGCTGTTGACTAATGCCTTTGCTGCTATGTTAGGAGGAGAAAGTGGGTGTAATCAGAATCTTTGTCACTGTGAGGGGGGAAGGGCAGCAAACTCAAAGACAGCCCCAGCTGAACTAAACCTCTGAACTGTCCAGATTTTTGCAGAATTAATAGATTTTTGCTTCTTATTTTTGGTTTGTTCCTCATAAAATTTGTGGTTTTCTGGCAAATCATTTAGGAATGACGTCACTAAATAATGACAGACATTAAGCGTCATAACCTTCAGAAAAATGCATGATAAAGCAAGACCTGTTATTGTATCAACTGTCTTAAGTTTATACAAGAGCAATTTTTAGCACTGTTTGTATGTTCCCCCAATATATTTGGTCTTGTCCAGATTTCCTGAATTAAGAGGTTGAGTGGTACGTGCAAATGCAAATAAATCACTTTATATAATTAGGAATATCCAAACCTCTCAACTGTCCCCATTTTTGGTTCAAAATGTTGCTCTCCCCCTAATAATCCCTCCTCAAAATAGCAATTTTGGAAGAAAATTTGGAGGGTTTACAATTATAAATAACTGTAATGATCAGAGTTATAGATTACTTTTATTTCAGAAATGCACGTAGATTCACTAATTTTGTCAGCTGCTCAAGTTAACAGTACTAATATTAAAATGGTGTCCCTTCTTTGACAGTTTCCTAGCTGTATGTGGCAATTTTATATTTTTGCACCATATTTTTGGTCCATTTTTTATAAAATTGTGGTTTTCTGGCAAATTAGTGGCAAATCATTAAAGACTGAAGTTAGAAAATAATGGCAGATATTTGAGTTTCAGATTTCATACCCTTCAGAAAATTCATACTAATGCAAGACCTACTACGATTCTATTATCTTTTTAAGTTTAAAAGAGCAATATTTAAAAAGTGCCCTTATTTTTGGGCCTGTGTCCCACTTCTGTGTATGGCTTTGTCCACATTTCTTACTCTGAGGTTGAGAGGTATGAGTGTCAGAGCCATCACTGTCAGCCAGAGACCTTTCAAATTGTGATATACTTATTGCACCCCACTCCCCCCATGTAGTGACTCTTGATGTGTCCAAGCAAGGCAAGGAGCAGTTATGCAGTGTAAGTGGGCAGAGTATTCCCCCACCCAAGGTAGACACAAGTACGGCAGTGGCTTTTCATCTATCCTTGATTTTGCAGAATGTTCTGGTTTTCTGTCATATTTTTATACTGTTGATTTATGCTTGTTATTATTCAGAAAATGCATGCTGTTGCAGTGCCCTGTTGCTCTGTGTTTAAGTAGCAATGCTTTAATGACCATCAGGTAAGCTTGTCGGAGACTGCAAGATGCAAGTAAGCTTTAATAAGCATTAAAGAATTACCAACATTGACATCCTTTTTTGTTGTTGCCATGCAGAGAATACTTACATAGCTAGATAACGTATAAGACTTAGGTATTGAAATGCATATGATAGTATTTCTAATAAAGGACAGGATTACAGTATTTTCAGAAGCTCGTTACATTTGTTGGAGACTTGCAGTCATTTTTGCAGGCTTTACCAGTAAGCCAAACAGAATGCCAATCGATCATGTCTGGTCCATAACTTGTGCAGTAATCCTTTAAGCAATTTATCTTGAGCTTGTTTCTTGTTTGCTGTTCATTTTTCACTTTGACTATGTCTTCCCCATGAAAAAAATAGATAGTTGTGTCAGGTAGCAGGTCTTTTTTGGATAAAAAACATTTTTACAAGTGGGGGTTTCATAGAGATTCCTACTTTCAGCATGCTACTTGGTAATTTTATAAAGCTGAATATAAATTATAATTAGAACTGCAGTGCAAGAAGAAGTGATTTGAATTGAGTGTTGCTTGTTTTTTTATACCTGATTTTGACTGGCATTCCACTAATGTATTTAAAAAGTAATTTATTTTTTCATGCCACACAACCTTTGTGTTTCCATCTAGATATTAAGTAAACTGTCATGTAGCCAATGAATTGAAATATGTTTTTCTTCTACGCTTCATTTTGTCTTGATTGTACTCTCGTAATGATGGTTTGGCACCCAGGGCAGCGTATTTAAAGTTCCAGTTGTTGTGGTTTTGAGTATAGCTCCACCTCTTTCTAGTTGGTCACACCCCTTCCCATTGGCCCCACCCATTCAGCTGTCTCCTGCAGCATCCCCCCCCCCCCACACACACACTTTAATTTGAAGTCACCAGCCACTGCTGTTTGGTACAATCTGCCATCCTTCTCAGTAATAATAGCAAAGTCCTGCTCACGAAGTGAGGATTTTAAAGTCCCATCATTTGGTGTGTGTAAGTGGAAAAATGCTATTGTATGCAAGTCTGTGCACCATATCTATCAACCTGGAAACATCAAAAATCTGGACAAGGTCCATGAAATATAGGTACAAGTGTACACGCAGTTCTATCAAAATCTTAGAAACAAGCGATATTTACTATTATAAAATCATTACGTGGTAAAATAAGCATGACATCAACAAGAAATTAGCATCCCCGTCAATCACTGGTAAGCTGACATTAATGTCACGCCCCTTTCGCATGTCAATCTTAGTGGAAACACCCACACTTGCGCAGTCCCGCCTTGGTAGTTATTTTACATCATACAAACTGTCCAAGTTTGTAACATACCACTAAAACGTATTATAAATAACGTAGTCGTTGGTTTAAATCAGATTATTAACTGGAATCGAAATATTTGTGAAACCGGAGGTTACACAACAGGTACTTCGTTTTTTCTCTTTATAGTTTAGCGATCATTAAGCACATGTTCAGGGTATTCGAGAGATTGCGCTACCTTTAGCAAATGCTGTGTATTACGGTACTTGCAAAGATGCGCTACGTTTAGCAAATGCTGTGTATTACGGTATTTACGAAGATGCGCCTATGCACCATTCCGCATGCAACTGTAGTATAATCCATGGGATGTCAACATATGGTTTTAACAAAACTTTTAGGTTCTACTTTACAGTCGAACACGTTGCTGCTGAGGCTTTTAAGACGTTTTAAGTTTTTTAGTGTAAGACATTTTTACTGAACGTTTTAAAAAGACATTTACTTTGTGGAAGTTACATTGATGGCTGGGTTTTGTAGTTTTTCGGTTAACATACTGTGTCAGTATTTATTAAGGAAAACATGCTGTGCTTTTGATCAGTTTTCAAGCAGTACGGTATCGCAAGCTATATTGTCATTATCTAGTTACTTAGAAGTCTTAATATGATGAGTCTGTGTGTAGGGTTTGCAGTTACCGGCCTTGCACTTGTGGATTTGGTTGTAGTTACTTTTCGTTATAGCTGGACAGTTGTCACTGCTGTTTGGGGTTAGATACTTGGCCCTGTCAGTAACCTTTTTCTATCCCATTGAATGTCTTGGGATCGGGAGGTACATGGAATTGCTTTGTAACCTGTCATAGGCATGGCTCCCAACCTTTTAAACTCTAGAGTGATGGATAAAGCAAAGTATTTAGAAAAAGGCTCTGCTTTCTGAGCACTTAGTATGTTAACGCAGAACTTGATAGGCTAAGATAATATGAATTAACATGTATCTTTTCTGAAGTAAGAGTAGTGTTTTGTGATGTTTATCATTAATGACTGTAATCCACTATACCTTCTAAAAATCCCATTTTAGCAGGGACGGGGTGAGATTTTGGTCCAAAATTGTGGCTGTTACAAAAATGGGGAACAATTGAGTAGTTTGATCACGGGGTGTAATAAATCTGACTCATGAGGAAAGACACCCTGCCTAAAGTTGGGCAAGGCTGGGGTTTTTGAAGAGCTGAGCCAATGGTGTGGCTTGGCTCTTAGGTCCCACTAAGAGCCTTGCCAGATCAGACAATTGGAACAATGGCTCAATTAAAAATAACTGTGTGGAAGTTTAGATAAAGTTAATTAAAAAAAACTGTAATTATAGCCATATAGACATTGGCATTGCCACATTCACTGGAATGAATGATGGCATGTTGATCACACTTTCTAACAGCTTACAGCCAGCCACCCACTTTGTCATGCCCAAGCTAAAGGTCTGCTGACAACGAAAAATCGGAAACAGCTGTAATAAGCACAACACAGAAGTACATCCTTTTTTATGCAGGGATAGGAGTTGGCTAGTAAAAAGAAATTCATTTTTTCACCTGTTGCCTAATAATAATTCAGTGCACAGTAGGTTCATTACACTTTCCAAGAAATTATTAGAGAACCCTATGGTAAAAACTTGATACACTGCCTAGATGAATCATAAAACTTTGCAAAATGCTGAATTTTATTAGTTTTATGTAAGAAACAATATTTCAGTTCATTTAAGGCAACCTGCAATAATAGTAAAAAAAAAAAAAAGCACACACACAGTATTCTTAACCTAAATAGTTGGAAACAAAATAAAAATATATTGTCCCAATGGACTGTACCCTTTTGTAAAGGAACACCACCTCTGACTGTGAAGTTGCTAGAAAATATAATACTAGGAAACTTTGCTCTAGTAGATGCTCCTTTCATATATTCATAGGTAGGTACTAGGCTGTTGGCCCTGGGGCATAATTAAGCCTAGCCAAAATGTTTCGGCGTTCGCCTCCCATGAGGTTTAGTTACCTGCGCCTCTGTCGAGCAGGGCCACAAACATGATTCCCAGGGTGAATTTCCTGTTTCCCATCCACTCATCAAGATTCCTCTTGAAGAGCGCTAGTGACAGGCTCTGCCTTATATATATGGGGACCTTATTCCAGAGCAAGGTGATTCAATGGGACACGAATCTGTCCCTCCAACAAGTCCTGTTTATTGTTGCTGTCAGGTTAATGTTCCTTGAGCGTGTAACTCTGGTGGATTGGGTTTTCCTTAGGTAGAGCATTTCCAGCAATTCGTGGTTGGCCATAGCCTTGTATGTTAGGCATTGGTCACCTCTGAGTAGTCGGTACACGACCGAGTATAGTTTGAGTTTTTTTAGCCTCGTGGCGTAGGGCATGTCTTTAAGGCCCGTTATCCTCTTTGTGAGGTACTTTTGAGGCCTCTCCAGTTGTTGCAGATGTCTTGTAAGGTACATCTCGAACGGGGAATTGTATTCAATTACGGGTCTAATCAGTGATGAGTAGAGGGGGACAATAACTTCCTTATTCTTAGATGCAAACCCTTTTGTGATAAGTTGGGCCATGTAGAAGGATTTTCTAACCACTTTAGCGATGTGGTTGTCGAAGGAGAGGTTACTATCCACTTGTGCCGTAGGTCTCTTATCACGCTCTCTGTGATAAGTGGGCTGCCACCTATGTTGTAATTCATTTGTACTTGGCTTTTCCCAAAAGGTACGACAATGCACTTTTTGGCATTTAACTTGAGGCCGTGATTTTGGCACCATGTATCTGTATCAGTGAGACCCCTCTGAGGGATGTGTACATCAGAAGGAGTCTCAATTATGGCGCCCAGTTTGTAGTAATCTGCAAACTTTGTTAGTCATAATCCCTCCGTGTTTGCTTGAACCTCGGAGAAATAGATGCCGAACAGGAGGGGTCCCAATACTGAGCCCTGTGGTAGTGCACTAGGAGTCTGATCTAGCGTTCCATATTCTCACCGAATGGGTTCTATTCGTGAGCCAGTTGGCAACCCATCTTGTGACATAGGGGTTTATGTTTGAGTTAGTGAGTTTGTCTATAATACCCTAGTGGGGAATGGTATCGAAGGCCTTGGCAAGATCAAGGTATGCAGTGTGGACCACCTTCCCTTCGTCTATTGCCTCAGTGACCTTTTCGAAAAAGTCAACCAGATTGAGGAGACATGACCATCCCTTTACAAACCCAAATTGGGTAGGGTCTAGAGTTTGTAGGTTCCCAATGTCTTTGTTTATGAGTCCCACGATGATGCGCTCCATGGCCTTACAGACTAGGCTCATCAGGCTGATGAGACAGTAGTTCCCGGGGTCAGTGGTGGCACCTCCTTTGTGGAGTGGGATGACTGTTGCCATGCGTCACTCTGTGGGCACATAGCCTGAGGTGAGGCTGTGGTTAAACATGGTATTAAGGTGAGGGATTAATTCGTTTTGGAGTTCATGTATCACGCAGTGTGGGATGCTATCGGGTCCCATGGATTCCGTGTTTGTTTGCTTTGGAGAGTGCTGTTTTCACATGGGGGTCTGTGATTTCAGGGGCAGCACAATCGTCTGGTATGGATATGGGCCCTCTAGGTGGTGAGGGTGGGGTAACGTTTGCACTGAACCTATCTGCCAATATATTGGCGATATCAGTTGGTTGTATGACTTTTGAACCATTATGTTGTAGCTCAGAGCAGATCTGAGTGTTGCAGTTTAAGTTCTCGACATAGCTAAAAAATGCCTTGTGGTTGTCTTTGGTGTCTGTTGTGATTTTTCTTTCAAAGTTCGCCTTAGAGGTTTTTATGAGGGTTCTTAGCTTTTTGCTAAGGTTGGTCAGCGATCCCTTCCATTCCTGGATTTTTACTCGTATTTGTAATAATTTATTCCTTCTATTGTAGAGCTTATTTATGGCCGGGGTCCACCAGACTGGTTACCTCTTTTTGGAGGAATCGGTCTTGGTCTTGTTTGGGATAGCACGGTCCATGCACTCGTGTAAGTGCTTGTAGAGTGCTTTTGTGTAGGATACAGCAGATTTATTCATATTTACATTCTGCGTGGGACTAACAAAATTTGCCAGCTCTGTCTTGAGTAGCATAAAGTTTGCTTTGGAGACTTTTTTTACCATGGTTTCCCTGGGAGAGGGTGGTATGTGGATATCTAGGGTGATGAGTTTATGGTCTAATCTGACCAATGAGGAATTCACTACAGGTGTGGAGCATTTATCCCCCCATGTTGGTGATAACCAGGTCCAGTATATTGTTACCTCTAGTGAGTGTGCTAATAAGCTGGTCCAGGGCATTTGAGTTTATATATTCGAAGAAGCGCTGAGTAAAGGTATTAGTGCTTCCGTAGTTTTCCCAGTTAATGTTTGGGTAATTGAAATCACCCAGTATAAGGGTGTTTGGTTGGACCTTCATGTTTTCCAGTATCTCGAGGAACAAGGAGTGGGTTTCTTTGGTCAGGGATGGTGATCTGTAGCAAGCTACAATTTGAATTGCAGTTTTGCCCATTGTAAGTTGTACTTGGATGATTTCCGAGGCATCATACTTTGCAACCAGTCTGGAGGTGTGATTATCCTTTATGAATATGGATACGCCTCCACCTTTGTATTTTGGTCCGGGTTTGTGGCTGAAATGTGTGATATGAGTTGCAGCCTGGTATTGCTGGGGTGCTCTCTTGAGCCTTGAACCAGGTCTCCGTTACTGCACAAATATCGATGCTCTCCATATTGAGGAGTGCCTCGAGAGAGTGCATTTTGAGGTTTAAACTCCTAACGTTGGGCAGCATGACCCTCAGTTTTTTGTCGCTGGTACTTGTTACGGCGGTGAATTTGTCTTTTGAGCCTTGCCTAAAAAAGGCACTATGGGGGTGGCAAGAGCCTTTGACAGTATCCTGAATCCCAGGGGTGACAGGTGCAAGCCATTTCTGATGAAGCATCGAGGCTTGTCAAGCATGTCATCCCAGGCAGCCAGATACTGGATCCCCTTTGAATGACACCAGAAACTTAGCCAATTGTTGAAATTTGTCATTTTTTTCCTTGTATTGAGGTATCATTCTTGGTGAGGGTAAGATGCCGCTCAGGACTAGGGTCGTACCTGTCTTGGTTACATGAACAGCAAGCTCTTCTTTGTCCCTTTTCATGTAGTCCAGGGAGGTACATCTCAGGTCATTCACACAGACATGGACAATGACAGAGTCATATTTGTACTTGTCATGGAGTGACCTGAGTGAGTGGGTAATGTGGAGGATTCTGGTACCCGACAAGCAGCTGATGGTGACATTCTCTTTGTTCAGCCTGGTGAGAGGGACATCTGTGTGCCTGACTATGGAGTCACCTATTACAAGTGTATTAGGTATGGTGTTTTGCCTTAAGGGCTGTGGTTGTCTGGCACACTGGTTTTGGAGGTTATGTGTTGATTTCAGTGTGTTAGTGGGTGTAGGTTGCATGTGTGTCTGCTTTGGAGGTCTCTGCTGTTTCTTCAGATTTTTATTTAGAGCTTCCGAATATGTCTTTGTGTATCTCTGTGTGGGGTTTGCAGTTGCATGTTTGGTGGGTCTGTGTGCAGTGAGTGGGGTGTTGCAGGTTGGTACCTTCTCCTCCTGACTGTCAAATCCTGTCGTGGCTGGAGAGAGCTTTGCCTCAAGTTTAGCTATGTAAGTGCATATCTCACAGATTTTGATGTCATGTGGTAGGAAGACAGGATTGTCTGTGTACATGAGGCAGTTGTGACATTGCCTCAGGATGCCCATATTCATCAGGTGAACAAGAGAATACCCTGGGAGCTGGCTCATTGACATGTCTAAGAGAGTTTTGGAACTTATTCTTATTTACCTGGTGGGGAGAGTAGTTTGGCTGTTCCCTACAAACAACTGTAGGGGATTGAGTACTGTAGGTTGTTTGTGCTTCTGTCTCTTTTTGGATCAAGTGCTAGTCCGAAAGCGCTGATTTGAGTGCTAGATCTGGAAGAACTGGCTAGTGCTAAGGGAAAATCCTGAAGAGCAGACTCAGCGGAGCCAGGAATAGTTTAACCCTGGCTAACCGCTGCTGCGCTATGCGCAAATGCGGTTCTTATACCAGAAAGATTAAAGAGATAGAAATTAGCCCAAAATGGCCAGTAAAACTGCAGTTTCTGTGCAGAAACCACTCCTCCAAGGACAGGTAGGCTGTTCAGAGCTCCTCACTATCACTGGTGAACAAAGAAACTTCCTTTTTGCCCAAGTAAGGTCTGGCCAACACAGAAGCTTAAACACAGTCCAGGTATCAGCAAGTATCTGAAACTGGATTTTTCTAGCTTAGTAAGGTGGGAAAATAGCAATATTTTTTTTTCAATAAAACAGTGGAAACAAATGAAAAATCACTTTTAAAGAACAGTAATTGTTGTCACACATGTGTGGGAAGCCAGTAACAATAAAAAATACAACTTACAACAAAAAACAATTTTTTAAAGTGCAAACACAATTAAATGCTGTTACAGTACAAAAAATAAGTGTTTTAGAAGCATTAAACACTAGAAAATGAGCGTTTAGGCAGAAATAGTTTAAATATCAAGAAAAAAGCCAGAAAAAGGTACTTAAACACTCCAAAGTCTCTCCTTTTGTGTCACTGGCACTGTAGGTCTCTGCAGGACACCTGGGCAGGATCTGCTGAGCTTATACAAATACAAAAATTGCGCAAATGTGGTTCTTATACCAGAACGATTAAAGAGATAGAAATTAGCCCAAAATAGCCAATACAACTACAGTTTCTGTGCAGAAACCACTCCTCCAAGGACAGGTAGGCTGTTCAGAGCTCCCCACTCTCACTGGTGAACAAAGAAATTTCCTTTTTGCCCAAGTAAGGTCTGGCCAACACAGAAGCTTAAACACAGTCCAGGTATTAGCAAGTATCTGAAACTGGACTTTTCTAGCTTAGAAAGGTGAGAAAATAGCAATTTTTTTTTTTTTTTTTTTTTTTTTTTTTTTAGTAAAACAGTGGAAACAAACCAAAAAAAACACTTTTAAAGAACAGTAATGGCTGTTGCACATGTGTGGGAAGCCAATAACAGTAAAAAATACAATTTACAAAAAAAATGATTTTTTTAAAGTGCATACACAATTAAATGCTGTTACAGTACAAAAATAAGCATTTTAGAAGCAGTAAATGCCAGAAAATGAGCATTTAGGTGGAAATAGCTTAAATATCAAGAAAAAAGCCAGAAAAAGGTACTTAAACACTCCAAAGTCTCTGCTTTTGCCTCACTGGTGCTATATTTATGTCCCAAAATGAAAACCCCGTTCTGAATGCTAATTTCTTACCAAGAAGAGAATGAAAACTTTAAGAACTACAGTAACATTTTGTTTGTTTGTCATTGGTAAACATATACATTGACCCCAAGTCATAATACTTTTTTGCTAGCAATAATTATATGATGACCTTGTACTTTCATGTACAAGAGGCCTCCATACCCGTTCCCTAAAAAAGCAGTCCTGTGCACATCTGTGATGCTTGATGGTGAGGAAAGTGAAGGAAAAAAGAAAGAGCTACTGCACCAATATAGTAATTTCAACATGTTCCACTTGAACACATGTACTCACCCCCAAAGATACACTAAACAGCTCTTAGAGGATCACAGAATTGAGCTAAAATCAGGAAAAATTAATTCCTATAATAAATAATAATTGATGACGTGGACTTACCTCAGTAAAAACAAGAGAATTCTGCCCATGCTGTCCTTAGCATTGGTAGTGCTTCCCAAGCTTCTTTGAACTCTTTCTCTCACTGAAACAGGCTCTTCTCCTTCCATGGAAGCATGCAGGCACTCTGGAGTAAAGGAAGTAATACATCCTCATCCTAAAAATGAGCTGCAGATATTTTTAAACAATAATTGTCCAACTATCCCTTTCAACGTTCTGGCATAAAAACATGTGTTTGCGCTAGTTTTAGATCAGCGGATCCTGTTTGGGTATCCTGCAGACTAATACAGCACCAGAAAAGAGAGAGAGACTTTTGGTTGACTGCAAGTACTTTCTAGCTTAAATTGCTTGTTTTTTGCTGTCTATCGATTGTTTTTGCTGTTTCTGCACTTCTCTAAAGCTAATATCTACTTTATTTTGTTGCATCTCTGCCATTTAAATGATTTTTATTGCTCTGCACTTGTCGTTTGTTAATTTTAAAAAGTTTTTAACTGCATTTGCTGTTTTTTTTACTACAGTTAGTGTTTTAAGCAACACACTGAAGTGCTCTTGCCTTTTCTGAGTATATCCACTGTCTAATTGCATTTTTCTGCCTGTTTTATCAAAAAAAAAAAAAAAAACTCTTGTTTACTCATTTCCCACCTTTTCTAAACTAGTATAGTCCAGATCCCAGGCATTGCTCGTTTCAGGACTTTATTTCTTTTGATCAGAGCTATTCCAGACCTTGCTGTGTTAGATGGAAGTCCTTCTGCTGGCCAGTGAGAGTGGTGAGCATTGTACTGCCAGTCTTACACTAGTGGAGTGGTTTCAGCACTGAAATTGTAGCTTGTTGGCCATTTTGGGCTGATTTCTATCCCTTTCAATTTTCTGGCATAAAAATGCGTGTTTGCGCTAGTTTTAGATCAGCGGATCCTGTTTGGGTATCCTGCAGACTAATACAGCACCAGAAAAGAGAAAGATAGACTTTTGGTTGACTGCAAGTACTTTCTAACTTAAATTGCTTGTTTTTTGCTGTTTATCAATTGTTTTTGCTGTTTCCGCACTTCTCTAAAGCATCTAAAGCTAATAGCTACTTTGTTTTGTTGCATCTCTGCCATTTAAATCGTTTTTATTGCTGTGCACTTGCCGTTTGTTAATTTTAAAAAGTTTTTAACTGCATTTACTGTTTTTCGCCTGCATTTAGTGTTTTAAGTATTACACTCAAGTGCAATTGGCTTTTCTGAGTATATCCACTGTCTAAATGCATTTTTCTGCCTGTTTTATCAAAAACAAAATAAACAAACAACCTCTTGTTTACTCATTTCCCGTCTTTTCTAAGATAGTATAGTCCAGATCCCAGGCATTGTTGGTTTCAGGACTTTATTTCTTGTGATCAGAGCTATTCCAGACGTTGCTGTGTTGGGGGGAAGTCCTTCTGCTGGCCAGTGAGAGTGGTGAGCATTGTACTCCCAATCTAATGCTAGAGGAGTGGTTCAGCACTGAATTGTAGTTTATTGGCCATTTTGGGCTTATTTCTATCCCTTTCAACATTCTGGTACAAAAAAACACGTGTTTGCACCATTTAGCGCCACGGGGCTACGGTTAAACTAGTCCCGGTGCCAGCAAGTCTGCACTTCAATTTTTTCCCTTAAAACTAGCTGGTTTCTCAGTAGTAACACTAAAATCTGAATACGTGTGACTAGCACTTCCTCTAAAACCTGCTGGAAAGCACTAGGAAGCCTTAAACTGATACAAGCACTCATCTCGCCTTGTTAATAAGGAGAAATTAATTGCAGGCCCAAAACAGCTTATAATTGCAAATTATGTTGCCTAGGTTAGGGAAAGTAGCTCTTGTACTTTACAAAAGAAACACCAAACCAGGCATGTCCAGGGTTCAGCTTCCTTTGATTTCTCCAGTCCACCTGGTGAATCTGGGCATACTGGGGCAATGCAGCAATTGCCTCATGTGCACAGACAACCCTCTTCTCCTACAACCCAGCACTACAACCTGCGAGAGATGCACTTACATAGCCAAATTGGAAGCAAAGTTCTCTCCAGCCAAGATTTTACTAGACAGTCAAGAGGAGAAGGTTAACACCTGCACTACACCTCAAGCAACACATAGCCCTTCAAAACCCACACCACCAATACCCACACATAGTAACACTAAACCCACATATGTGGAGGCCCTTAACATTAACTTGCCCAAGCAACAAGGACCTCTGAAGCCGAAACACAAACAAACACCAGTCACAACTAAAGTGACACATAGCTCAAAACCCCAGTGTGCCATCCAACAACAGCGCCTAAGGCAAGACAACGTACCAACACTTTAGTCATAGGTGACTCTGCAGTCAGGCACACTGATGTCCCACTCACCAGGCTGAACAAGGAGAAAATTACTGTCAGCTGCCTGTTGGGTGCCAGGATCTGCCACATAATGCATGCACTCGAGTCACTCCACAGCAGGTACAAATACGACTCTGTCGTTGTTCATGTTAGAGTGAATGACTTGAGATGTACCTCCCTGGACTACATGAAAAGAGACATGGAAGAGCTCTTAGATCATGTGGCCCAGGCAGGTATGACCCTAGCCCTGAGTAGCATCCTGCCTTCGCCCAGAATGATACCACAGTATAAGGACAAAATGATTGACTTCAACAGTTGGCTAAGTTTCTGGTGTCATTCAAAAGGGATCCAGCATCTGTCTGCCTAGGACGACATGATCGACGAACCACAATGCTTTGCCAGAGATGGTCTGCACCTGTCGCCCCTGGGATTCAGGTTACTGGCTAAGGCTCTTGCCACCCCTATAGTGCCTTTTTTTGGCAAGGCTAAAAGGACGAAGCCACCACCGTAACAGATATAAGCATGCAAAATCTGAAGGTAGTGCTACTCAATGCTAGAAGTCTAAACCTCAAAATGCACTCTCTTGAGGCACTCCTAAAAATGGAGAACATCGATATCTGTGCAGTAACTGAGACCTGGTTCAAGGATCCAGAGAGCACCCCTGCAATACCAGGCTACAACTCTTACCACACTTTTCGGCCACCAAACCAGGACTGAAACACTAAAGGTGGAGGAGTGTCCATATGCACCAAGGATATTCACACCTCCAGACTAGTTGCCCAGCACAATGCATCTGAAATTCTACAGGTGCAAGTAACACTAGGTAAGACTGCAATTCAAATTGTAGTTTGCTACAGATCCCCCACCATGCCCCAAGATTCTCACTACACCTTTCTAAACATACTGGAAAATATTAAGATACAACCTAACACCCTAATACTCAGTGATTTCAACTACTCTGCCATTAATTGGGAAAACTACTCTGGTACCAACACCTTTGCCCAACGGTTCTTGGAATTCATAAATTCCAACACCCTGGATCAACTAATGCATAGTCCCACCAGGAGCTCAAATATCCTAGACCTGGTCATTACCAACATGGGAGATTGATGCTCCACACCAGTGGCCACCCCCTCGTTGGTCAGGTCTGACCATAATGTAATCACACTTGAGGTCCACATCCCACTCTCACCCCCCTGTAGGGAAACCTCCATAAAAAACTTCTCCAAAGCCAACTTCATGCTACTCAAGTCAGAAGTGTCAAACTTAATGAGACTTATGCAGACGGGAATTGAAAGTTTGACCGCTGAATCCTACACTGAGGCACTGTACAAGCACATCCACTCGTGCATGAATCATGCCATTCCAAATAGAACCAAGATGCTCTCCTCCAAAAACAGGAATCCAATCTGGTGGTCCCCTGCCATAAACAAACTATACAACAGAAGGAAGAAACTGTTGCAGAAAAGAGGAAAATCCCAGGATGCAAAAAACTCCTTTACCAGCCTCAGTAAGAAGCTGAGATCCCTCATAAAATCCTCCAAAGCTAGTTATGAAAATAAAATTGCCAAAGATTCCAAGGACAACCACAAGGCATTCTATAGTTATGTCAAGAATCTAAATGGCAATGCTCAGATCTGCTCTGAGTTACAACAGAATGGCATTAAATATACTGATCTCAAGGATATTGCCAGTATCTTGGCAGATTGATTTAGTGCCAATATCAAACCCCTCTTACCCCCTAAAGTGCCCATCTCAATACCAAGAGAGTGCCAAATTCCGCTTATCACGGTCACACAGGTAAAAAACGCACTCTCCAAAGCTAAGAATACAGCATCCATGGGACCAGGTAACATTCTGGGCTGTGTACTACATGAACTGGCACCTCACCCAAGTGTCATGTTTAATCATAGCCTCACCTCAGGCTTTGTGCCCAATGAGTGGCACATAGTTACAGTTATCTCACTCCACAAGGTGGGATCCACCTTTGATCCCGGGAACTATCGTCCCATCAGTCTGACGAGCCTTATCTGCAAAGCCATGGAACACGTTATCATGGAACTTATAAACAAAGACATTGGCAACCTTCAAACACTGGACCCCACCCAGTTTGGTTTCGTGAAGGGCCAATCTTGTCTCCTAAACTTAATTGACTTCTTTGAATCAGTCTCCAGTGCTGTGGACGAGGGTAAGGCGGTCCACACAGCCTATCTGGACCTCTCCAAGGCCTTCGATACCATCCCCCACTCTGGAATCATAGTTAAACTTACTAAACTGGGCATTAATCCCTATGTCACTCGATGGGTTGCCAACTGGCTTACTGACGGAACCTACACTGTAAAAGTAGCCAACTCCAAATCCAGCTCCAGACAAGTGATAAGTGGAGTACCTCAGTGTTCAGTCCTGGGACCGCTCTTGTCTGGCATCTACTTCTCTGAAGTACAGGCCAACACTAAGGGACACAAAAGTTCGCAGATGACTGTAAACTGGGAGCCATTATTGAATCCCCAAATTATGTGGATATTCTGCAAAAGTGCCTTACAGAAACAGATGCTTGGTGCCAGAGCCATGGGCTCAAGCTCAATGCCAAAAAATGTGTAGTTATCCCCTCTGGGAAAAAACATGTACCCATGAATTACCACATAAGTGGCAGTACACTAAACATCGAAAGTGTGATAAGGGACTTATGGACGCAGGTGGACAGTGGTCTCACCTTCGATAACCACATCGCCACAACAGTCAGGAAGTCATTCTATGTGGCACACCTCATCATTAAGGGATTGTCATCCAGAAAAAAAAGGATGTCATTGTCCCACTGTACTCATCCCTCTTTAGACCCATTATAGAGTACAGTGCCCCGTTTGGTATGTACCTCACAAGACATCTGCAACAGCTGGGAAGGCCACAGAAATACCTCACTAAAAGAATCACAGGCCTAAAGCAGATGCTCTCTGCTGACTGTTTAAAAAACTCCCGCTATACTCTGTGGCATATCGCCTACTCAGAGGCGATCTCTGCTTAACATACAAAGCCATGTCAAACCCAGAGCTGTTGGACTTGCTACACTTAAAGAAATCCCAATCCTTCAGAGCCACACGCTCCAGGGATCTAAACCTGCTCATCACAATGAAGAAAACATACTGGAGGGATAGGTTCCTGACCCAGAGACACCCCATACTCTGGAATAGACTGCCCATACATGTCAAGCAGAGTGCCTCTTTGTCCCTTTTCAAAAGGAACCTTGACGAGTGGATGGGAGATAGGAAATTCACCCCGGGGATCACGTCAGTCACCCTGCTAGACAGGGGACTAGGGAAGCAAATATTCTGGGAAAATATAGCCAGGGAATTGTTATGGCTAGGCTTGTATAGGCCATAGGGCCGATAGCCTAGTACCAACCTGTGAACCTATGAACACTGTCTTGCAATAGTATTCTTCCATGAAAAATATTTAAATCTCCCTTTTCACCACTGTGGCATATAGCATCACTCTCTCTGGTATTTCAGCCAACCATAATGCTTAGATATGCAGACTAGACCTAATAGAAAGCATTGTCATCCTGCAGGTCTGATCTGAATGAACAGTTCAACAGTCAGCAGTTACTCAAAAACCCTTGCAGTTGTGCTGGACTCTTTCTTAGCTCTAACCTGCTGGTTCATGAGCCAAAGCACAGCTTATAGTCAGGCTCAAGCCAGCTCTGGCTTGCCCATCTCTAACCCTGTCTCCATTCACAGCTAGTGTTTCATTAATTTGAACTCATTACAAGAAAGGAGTGAAATAAGTAGACTTTTGCCGTCTGTCCTTTTAGAAGATTTAGTATCTCATTTGAGAGAGCAGCCTGGTTCCTGACTGGAAGTGATGTAATTGTCAGTTTTTTGGCAGTAATGGAAAACCCTGCACCAAGTGTTAAGTGCAGATTCAGAATAGGGTGGGGCCTAGTTACACAAGGACCACTGCTCACCATTCACTCATTTTGTGGTTAAAGATGTCTGTAAAGTTTACTTTAGAGTTTTGTTGCTTTGTTCTTTTGTTGAGGTCTAACAAAAGGTGGTGACGTAGAAAATAGCAACTATTTTATTGTTCTTGTTAATTTTTATGTTAAAAAAGTCATGCATGTTATCTATACCGCAATAATTAAAGACGTACTTAATGCCTGTGTAGTTTTCCAGCCTAGATCTTGCCTTGTTTCCTTTTTTGATGTTTGTTTTTTGTGTGTTGTTAATTATCTACCATCCAGGACTGTAGCTTATGCTGCGATTATAGTTTGGCTGGATATATATGGAAAATGCCTTACCACCACATATTTTAAAGAGTAAGATGTGTGAATGTCTAATGTGTAGCATTAACTAACTATACCCTTCCATGATTTGCCAGTGAATTGAACATTTTATGAAATGCATGGAAAAACTGTGGGGCAATTTCAGGAACAGTTAAGAACTGTGTCTCAGAGTGAGTATATGTGAATTTATTTTGCTTCTCTTCCCAGATTCTGACTAGAAGTTGGTTAAGTAACTCCTCCTATCAGAAACTATCAATGTCACAGTGGTAGCTGTCAGCCTATATACTACTGCCCAAATGTTTTTTTTTTAAGAGCTACGCAAACACACTGTTGCGGTTCAGTGTTCACCATTATCACTAGTTGTTTCCCTTGCATGAAATGTATTTCTTGGATTACTGACATAATCCTTGAAGACATACGTTTCAACTCTAAAGATTTTTGCAGAATGACCAGATTTGTGTCTGTGCTTCATAAAATTGGTGGTCTTCTGACCAATCACCAAGGATTGAAGTTATTAAATAATGACAGACATTTGAATTTCCAACTAGACTTCATATCCTTCAGGAAATGCATGCTAACACAAAACCTGTTATTCCATAAACTTTCAAAGTTTATAAGTACAATGTTTAAAACCTTTCCATATTTTGGGACCTTTGCCCATCCCCCTCGCCCATTGTGACTTTGTCCAGATTTTTTGTGCTGAGATGTATGCTCTGAGCATTAAAAAAGTCATGGTACTGCCTACTCCAACAAACTCAAACCATGCTCTACTTTATAATCTTCCAAGTAAGTATCTTAAAATGGCAGCCAGTGCCATTCCAGTACTGTCTCAAGCCTTATAAATAGGTCACTCAAGGAATCCCATGTTCCTTTGCTTTGGAAAAAAATGCCCAGTATCCCTCTACACAAAAGAGAAAATTCAACAGATGTCAGTAACTTTAGACCTATAGCAATCTTATCCCTCCTTTCCAAAATAATTTAAAAATGTATTCAGAACAATTGCTAAAGTATCTCCTACAGGAAGAACGACTGTTCCCCAACACAACATGGCTTCTGTCCCTCCCAAAGTACTAACACTGCACTTCTGACCTTTGTAGATATTGTTAATAAAGTTAGAAGTAATGGCAAACTAGTCTCTGTTATTTCTTGACTTGTCCAAAGTCTTTGACACTTTCTTACAGCAAACTTCCCTTTCAAATCTCCTGACTAGCTCTATCTCAAACCGCCCTTCTATGGTTCAAAAGGTACTTGCCAATAGGTATCAGTCAGTAACATGGCACTCCACCCTGTCCATACCTCCCAGTCAACATTGGTGTACCATAAGCCTCTATCCCTGGTCCCCTTCTCTAACATTCCCGCCGACATCCTTCACACATCCACACAGCAGGCCTCACTAATACAGTACACAGATGACTCCAGACTCGTATGCACATCAGACAACCTGGCACATCTCTAAAATTTAAATTTAGTGAAATGGCAGACAAAACTGCAACTAAATAAAAAAACAACCTGCTGCACACCTCCTGTAGCCAAAAGATAAACTTTTATTCAATAATGGTTAAGCACTTTCACCCTTGTATTGTTAAGGACTTCTTCAGAACCAAAAATTAAAAAAAAAAGAACCACCCTTTTTTAAAACCTCCTTGGAGTGACATCATGCAGTTCTGTTAAAGGCACATAAGAAAAAATTTCACACAATATTAATTCATATATCATATAATAATAACATATATGTAAAATAAAATAAAACAAAATACAACTCTAAAATTTACTTGGAAAGCTTTAACAGCAACTGAAACATAGCTTTGCAACTCACAAATCATACTCAACAAAAACAAGCAGCTACTTTCCCCAAATCTCTTTCTCTTGAAAAAAATAAATTTTAAAATTCTCTCTCTAAATATCACCACTGAAGTCATTTCTCCTAGCAAATTTTAGGGATGATATTGGATGATAATCTTAAATTTGACCTACTTATGCAAAACTGCATAAAAAAATCGCCAAAAACGTTTTCACCAACTCAGCTAAAACTACGCTTGTGACTTCTTACCCTCTCCCCTCACTGCTTTATGGCACTCCGATCCTTATTAAATTATAGGCGTCACAAAAAGCAAAAACTTGAACAATGGCTGTAAGTGGCTAATTTTTCATCAAGTACCCCTTTCAGAACTCGCCACTGTATAGCACTAAAAAGCATACATTGGTTAGAACTATTTATTTATTTGTTTATTTATTTGCAGTTTGTTTGCCAGGATAGCCCATTGGGCCACAAGGAGCCCATTTTCAATGGAGTCCTGGGGAGAAAAGCTCCAGAAAAATACAAATACATAGTACACATTGCACATATACATTACATATTATCTCATAGGAATACAAAGTAAATATGATAAGAAAAGGTTAACAATGATAGAATACATCAGTATAGCTCATTAAACAGCAATAAAACTATTTTTTTAATCCTATCAACTAGAATATGTTTTATACCATCTATAAAATTATTTGGTGTTCATCTGCTTGTCCAGCAGTAAATACAGTTCCACACAATTGTGTTCCTTGTTGGTCATTACAATCCAGTAAACAAAAACTTCTCTGTCCACAAGCCTATCAAATCTGCTGGGCATAGTCTCTGTGTATACCACGTTGCTAAGACCTAGAATGCCTTATCTCTATCAGTACCCTCACTTCAGTTGTTTGAAACTATTCAGAAAGACTTCTTAGCCAAAATCTGTGTTTGCTCTTGCTCAACCTTAGGATTAGCTATATCCTTAATTATGAACAAGTTCCTGTTCATACCTTACATTTCCTTATTTCCGCTTCTTCACTCACTTCCTAACTTCATTCAGTTTCTCTCCCCTGACTCGTATGCTGTAACCCTGTTTTTTCTCTCATTTCATATTACAATTCCAACATATATTGCAGTAACATACCTTTAACTTCTAAAAAACAGAATAAAACGTCTATAAGTAATTGTATTTTAAGTTGCATCTATTTTTAACCAATGTTGCCACGTTGCATTTAATTTCGTATAAGTATTTCAGCTGTAAATTTTTTTGTATTATTTTTGAGGCTTGTAAAATTATTGTTCTCAAAATGTTTTTGTAATACTTCTGAGCTTTTCTTCCTGGGCCTCCACTGTAAATGGGCACCTACCCAGTCAGACTTTCCTGGGAATCAATTGTCAATAAATAAATCAAAAGTCACAGCAAAGGGTCAGAAAGCATGGCATTTGCCTTACTTTTCAGGCTGTTTGTTTAGCAGTTGTGGGGGGACAAAAGCTCCAAATCAGAGACTTTTTATTAATATTACTCTAATTCACTGAAAAAGTTAATGGACCAGCGAGTTTTGTTGTCAGCATGCATTTTCAGGTAATATGAAATTCGGAACTGTGTGTGGCACTATTGACAGACTGTAATCCTTCATGATTAAGTGGTACAGGGTAAAATATGAAGCAAAACCAGGGGCTTTGGAGAGGTGTTAAACACTTCTGTTACTTTTCAACATAGAAGTTGGTTTGGCATTAGACCTAATGTACTTGTGTAAGTTTGTTCCTTTATTTGTTACTATATGCAGTTCCTTTATTTGTTAATATATGCAGCATAAAATAGGTTTAGCTTTATGATGAATATCTGTATATGGCTGGCCTCAGGTAAACTGGCGCCTTAGGCAAAAAAAGGCTCCAACACACACACACACACACACACACACACACACACACACACACACACACACACACACACACACACACACACACACTCCATCTTGGCTTATTCAGCTGTCCAGATTACCTTTTCTTGCTGAAGAGGAAGGCAAACTGTGAGAAGTTTTTTTTTCCCCTGCAGTCATTCATTCATTCATTCAACATGTTTTGTATAGACAAGACTGCAATCTGGTAACTGTGGAGAAATAAGTGCATTAAACAGGAGGACTGGAAAGTAAGAACCCTAGAAGCCATGGTGATTGCTTTAAGGTGCATTTTTGAGTTTTTTTAACAACCCTTTCATCCATTGATGGCCTAAATAAATTTATGGTTTTCAGTCTTACTCCTCAACTTTGTTTTTTTTTTCTCTGTATCCTTTCAGTACATCCTAACTAACCATAGCTACACTGTAATAATTGCATTGGAAGTAACTGTTTTAAGCTAGACGGGGGCCATTAGGCCCTCCGAAGCCATGAGTGTTCTAGATGCTCTGAGGTGCATTTTAGAATTGTAAACAACTTTTTCTTTAAGCAATGGCATGAACAAAAACCATGATTAAGGAAAGAAATTCAGTCTTGTGCATAATCTTTGATTTTTCCTGCATCCTGTCTGACCAAGACTAAGCTGGTGGCCTGAGTGCTGCTAGGCACCCAGAAGCCATGGGATTATAGATGCTCTGAGGTGCATTTTAGAGGTGTTTTTTTATTACCAGCCTTTCGAGCCAGTGATGACCTGAACAAAAATCATGCTTGTGGAAAAGAAATACAGCCTTACTTTTCTCTTTCAAGGAAGAAATCAGTTTTAATGCTCAAATCTGACTAAAAATTAGTTCACACTAAACTGAGAAGACAAATGCTTGTGTTTATGCATAAATTACATCCGGAAATAGTATCTGCCTCCTTGCGCCCCCCCCCCCCCTCAGAATAGGTAGTCACGTTCTGTGCATCCCCCTTTGGTATTAAATTGTGATGATAATTAAGGCACAAATACTCAGTCATATTTTTTAACCCCCTGCTGTCCTATGAATGTACAGCATTCCTCCTCACCTTCTGTATATCCTTCTGGTGTCAAACAAATAGAGCAGACTGTATTTGCTGTCAGATTTATCAAAACATAATGCTTCTTTGCTGTTTTCTGGAAAATAGCCATCTGTATATGCATACAATGTTTGATTGTATGGGAAATGAGGACAGATGATTATAATAATGTTTACATCTTGTTTCCAGAGAGTACAGTGCTGTTAAACAGGAAAGTTAAAGAAGTTATGACCCCAATGTCCCCAACACAAGATACAGCGACCTCTGAAGTTGGGGAGTAATGTTAACAAAAATAATGATGTTGTCCCCAACCTCACAAAGGTGCAGCAACCTTCTGTGTACACCTATAAGTAGGACTTGTTTTACACTAGGTGGGGTTCAGAGTTGAGGCAAAAAATAAGCCTGTGTCAAAACCCACTCATACAACCTTGGTCTGTGGGGATCACCAGCCCCCAGAGGGTCTGGGTATTCTGTGATGCATTTTATCCCTTATTTATTTATTTAGTTAAAGGATGACTGTTAAACTGAGCAAGTGGGTCACTTACTTTCATCAGACAGTACCAATAAAGCAGTTATAGCCACTTCTATATACACTTCTGACTTCTGGTTGTGATAAGAGGATGGCCATTTAATGTATTCAACCTTTGTTCCAAAACGCTGCTTCACATAAATCACAGTCCTGCGGAGCCAAAAATAATAAGCAAAACAGCAGTAGACAGCTGCTCATTTTCCTCCTCAGACATTAACAGTAATTTCACCTTCTCTGTCTGTGCACATCAGGTGCCTAGTGAAGTCGTCCATCTTACTTCTCACAAATGCACGCTAGTGTTGCAAAGCCAGATAGTGACTGTTTAAAATGAGCAAATAACAAGAGGGTCAGTTACATAAATCCATTCATTCCCAACCCCCAGCCAGCAGTTAATAGGCATGACATCTGATGGCTACACATAATCTCCACACAAACAAGTTGCTTTACACAAATCAGAAAGCCAGAAATATTGCCAGAAATCTGTTTTATCACTATCATTGTAAAGATAATAACACTTATCTCACCTCTGTCGTGAATCTCATTGTACCATTTTGTTACCAGATCTCTGCAGAATGCTCCTGATTATTTTAGGCCTCTGTCCCTCATTAAATTTTAAATCTCTGGTAAATTGCTGACCCTTACAGTCTGTCGGTAAAGTCAGGTATTAGAGATTCATACTTCTTGTCTTGTACTTCCAGTTTTCTGTCTATATTTGAACGTTGCAAGTTCACTACTTCGTGACCGGTGACCGAACAACATTCAAGTCTAATGTGACATGACTTGAATGTCAAGTTAGCTAGAGCTGGAGCACAGCCCCCTGGATTGCCTGTGATGCCTTGTGCACATTTTCTTTTAGCAGGGGTGTTTTATTTCTTTGATTTATTTAAAACAAATACATATGAAATGAGCACCCCTACAAGTATAGCACCTTAGGTGGTTGCCTAGTTGACCTAATGCTTAAGGCCAGTCGTATATCAGTAATTTTAGGTGTAGTGGGGCTATATCTGAGGGCAAAAGTATTGCCACTGCACTTAAAACATAGTGCATGCGTACTTTTCGCTTGCTGTCTCAGGTTCAAACACCCCCATTGCTAATACATAATGAAGCACACAACATAGTCTTGCAGCATACAGAGGGGCTAAACTGATTCATGTAAATGTATATAGTATCTGCAGTAAGGTAAGCTTCCTTCAGTGTTGGCATCTTCGTTATGAATGGAGATCATTGCTATTTCTGTATCCTGGGTATGGGGTCTATATTAGGAAGTCGAAAGTTCAAAAGAGCGAACACTCTTACATCGACTGCAAATAAGTGAAACCACAGAATGTCGAATGGCTGGAACTATTTTTTTTCCCAGGGAAAAAATCGCTGGGCCATTGTCGGGACTTTGCTGTTTCGTCCACTGTGGTGCGATCTCAGAGTTGGTATATTTAAGTAGGAGGGTGTGGGTGGCACAGCCCCCCACTTTATTTTGTCTGTGGACTTGTTTTTTTTTTTTTTTTTTTTGGAGCAGCGATTTTTTTTCCCTGGGGAAAAAAATCGCTTTTCCGTACATTCGACATGGTGTGGTTTCAGTTATTTGGTGTCGATGTAAGAGCGTTCGCTCTTTTGAAGTTTTGATATAGATCCTGGGTATGACCAGATATTAACGATACAGAACACCTCCCACTTGGTTACCAGATCTACAGATATGATGTACACCAAAAGGTGTACATGGAGTTTTGCAGTGCAAATTTGCCCTGCATCATCTTGTGTTTACACGTTAGGAATTTGTTCTCTCTGAAGGGTGAGTGCATTAAAGCCCCTTTACACTAGAGTATATATTCTTTTTGACTCTGCTAAAAGTGTATAAAAATCTGTGTCTTGACTTTTAAAATTAAAAGTCGTTTGCTTTTATTACACAAATTTAACATTGAGTAGAAATGTACAGCATACAATTGTTGTAGACATCCTAAATATTAGTTTATTGGTCTAGTTAACTAAGCTTCCCGAGGTTCTAGTATTGATGGTTCCAAAAATTCAAAAACTGAAAGTATTCTTGCCTAAGTACTAACGTGCTCCCCCTAGTAGCATTGGTACTTCATCTTATTCTGTCAGTGACCACATCCTCATTTTGTGATGCTAGTCTAATTCAAAAGTTCAAAAGTTGCTGTTCTTCACCTATACTGAGAAAAACAAAACAGGTTTAATGCAAGCACCACTATATCTGTCCTAAACCATATCAAGTAGTCTGCTGTTCTCATTAGACCTCCGTTCTTGCCATTCAAGCACATTTCTAGCTGTACTCAGTAGCATGGTACCAATTATGAGGAAAGTGACCTTATCTAAAACTCTACCTCAAAAAAGTACTGAAGTCAATAATTGCATCTGTAGGGATAAACCCTGGAACGACTACTACCATAACTGATTATGTGGTACTTTTTTCATGTTTAAAGAATTTAGAAATGTAAATTAAGTCATTGATCAAATCTGTTAACTTTGTTTTAAGCAAACTACATATGTATATATCAGCATACTCCAAAGCAATTGTGAAACAACATCACTCACCTTCAAAGTTCTGTTATCCACACGTAGTTTATACTCTCATGAATTTTTTTTCCCCTAAAGAAATTGCTAACGGGTATGCTATTTTTTCATCTAAGCATCCTGTTGATCGAAGCATGGTAGGACCAAACAAGTTGCACCACTGTATAAAAGTGTCATTAGCTTCATGCAACATTTTGTGGTCTGTGGTCCTGTTTTTGTTATTGAAAATCCTAAGAAAATATATTCACTTTCAGATCATATACCATCTGTTTAACTATAAATTCCTTTCTGACTCTTAGCATGATTTCTGACAGTGTCATAGCATGGGGACAGCTCTTTCAGCTGTGGCTGAGATTGTTCACAAAAAACTGAATTGGGGCAAAACTATTGGCGTTCCTTATTCTGATTTCTGTGGAAAATTTGAGGGGGTCAGCCTTGATATTCTCATGCAGTGTCTTTCTGAATGTGGACTACCTTGTCTTTCATTAAGATGGCTCATGATTTGTCTTACTGACAGAATCTCAGTAGTCCAAAGGAAGAAGGTACTGTCTGTTCCAGTAGTAATTTCATCTGATGGCCTGCTAGCATTAATTTTAAGGACTGCTGCTATTTGGTGTATTTCTTAATAGACTCTGCAGTTGCACAGATCTTACAGTATATGGATGATTCGGCTGTCTTTTTCTGCTGTTTATGTAATTTAAGTCATTAACTTCTTCTGCAGGTCAATTTTGGTCTAGTTCATATTAGGTTGAATTATTTTATACTGTTTCTGAATGCTTCTGAAATTAAAGTAGTGCTATACACTCCAACAAATAATTGCTTGGTAAACAAGGCTCTTTTTATGGTAGCATCTCTTGACAATACTATAATTGAAGTTACTGAGTTGGCAAAAAATGTCTAGGAATTGCTGTGTAGCAAAAAGTAAAAATTGGCTTTCATGTCCAGTTCATAATGTTAATATTATACAAATCAGCACAAGCTTCACAGTACAAGACCCGCAACAAAAATTCCCCCAAATTAAGCTGATTCAGGCCTAAGAATGACTCGATCACCAAAACACTTAATGTCCTCTACAGCAAAAAACGGTCATTCATATTAAACATGTACAATCCTAACTTTGCTGCAGAAGTCCTCCCCAGTACATTTTGATCCCACAGGACACATTCATCCATATAATTTCTTTACTTTACAAACCAAAAGTAATGATTGGCTAACTCCTGAAATGAAATCCCTTTTAAAAAGAAATGATGCAGATATGGAAAAAGCAACCCTTCATTTTGCAATAGACAACAATATATCTGGATGAGAAAACTCACAGAAGCCATCAGTTCTGGAAAGATGTGAGTTGACTCACAGGAAGAGATTCAGAGCAACACACTAGCTGTAACACCTACTTTCCCTCTGCCTGACTTCCTTTCTGAATTCTCCAACCTACCCACCCACTCAAACTGTCCCCACATTCCCCTAGAACCACCTCTCTGTATCCCTCAGTTTTAATTTAAACACATGAAAACAAGAACTATAGAGTCCCTTCTGCAATTAATAAAAAACACAACCCACCAGGCACAGATGGACTCTGTTCTGAATTCTGTACCACTGCAGGGACTACAGCTCCCCCCACACACAAAATATTTTTAGTCTGTGCCTAACGAAATAGCCATTATCAGCCCAATCCCAACGCAGTCCAATCTCTATCCTTCCTACCCTAGGCAAATAGCTTGAAAAGTATTTACGTTCACCTCACCCAATACATCAGTATGTACAACCTCCTGTCTCATAAGTAGCACAGGTTCTGGACAGGTCAGAGCACACTCACAATTGTATGAACCCTAAACAATGAAATACTATCAGTGGACAGATGCCAGCTCACTAGCCCCATTTTTATTAGCCTTATAAAAGCATTTCACCTTTTTGACCATAGCATCCTCCTCCATTACCTTCTACAAATAGGCACAAGTCCTGATTTCCATGTATTGGTTTCAAAACTACCTCACTAATCACCACTTCTCGGTCCAAATTTATATCTTGATTTCCCAGTGTGTCAACCTGCATATGAGTACCACAAGGTTACATACTTACTGATTTACTCTTCTTTATCTTTATAAAGGAACTACCTCATCTCCCCCTCCTACTCTGTGCAGATGGCATGGTACTATTTCACACAAAAGACTTGGTACCAAACCTTCGGAAACATCAGCAAGCAGATTTCCTAGTCCTAATCCACTGGATCACCAAAAAAAACTTCTTCCCAATCCCAACAAAACCAAAACTATGATTTTTGGCACTAAACAGAAGCTTAAATGCCAAGGTTTGTGTTTTTTTATTTTTTTACAACCCCCTCCCCTAACTTTCCCATTCACCTTGATTAACGTCTGTATCAGAAGATCGAACGCTAAAAGTAGCGAATGCCCTTCTTTGGAACATAAAAATCAAAACTTTAAAATGTCGAAGGAACAGATCAATTAATTTTTTTCCCAGGGAAAAAATTTGCTGATCCAAAAAAAAAAAAACAATGTACAGGCAAAATAAAGTGGAGGGGCTGAGCATCCCACCCCCCAACTTAAATGTACCAACTCCGAGATCGCACCACAGTGGAGAAAACAGCAAAGTCCGGAGAGCGGCCAATCCATTTTTTTCCCTGGGAAAAAAATTGATGTTCCGTGCCTTCGACATTTTCAGGTTTCGCATTTTAAAGTTCAATATAAGAGCGTTTGCTAATTTAAACATTTGGTCTTCTGATAGGATCCCCCTTGATTATACTGCAATCCCCCTCAAAAAAAAAAAAAAAACTTTATTCCACAGATCACTGCTTCTCTATATGTGGTTCAAAAGTATGGGAAAGTTATTATCCTCAGAAATAAAAGGCACCAAATCTTGCCCTACATTTTTAGGACTCCGCTAAAGACCTACCTCCCCTCACCAGCCAATGTCATCATTAGATGTCATTCAACCATATCACCTAAACAGAGATGCATCAGTTCTCTTGCTGTCCCTCATATGGCATGTTTTATTGCACCAGTCTGCACTTTTCACTCACATAATTTCTGTCTACTCACAAACTCTTTAACATCCTTCACTCCACTCAGCTGTTCTGTCATTATCACTTGAACAGTGCAAAGCTGTATCATACAGACATCTCACTTTCTAAATGAGGCTTGTCTTGCTTTATTGTACATAATGAATATTACAATTGTATATACTCTTTACTTTTTTGTTAGCTGTTAGTGGTATTTTACAGATGAGTATTTTTGTTCTACTTCTTGATATCTCTTACTAAATAACATTCTGACTTTCTTTGTGTTCCTGGAATGAGACTGAAATCAGTGCTCTATCCCAGTTAACACATTTTAAATAAATAAAAAAAAAGACTCTGACATGTTGACACATGCTTGTGCCTCCATAGCAAAGGCTTGTCTGCTCTCAAGTCAATTTACGTGCTTTTGGAATTTTAACTGACCAGAATTCATCTCAGTTAACAGCACTTCAGCAAACTGTGCTCATCACCTCTTTTCTTCTGTTAGATCCCCAACATGTCCTGATTTCATACAAAGACTAGATGTGACACTTTTAGACTGTTCATTCAGTTCTTTATGCCCTTAACAAATGCCCTATTTTCCCTCTCTAATGGCAGTCCCAAGCACTTAACTATCTGTCAGGTGGTGCATCACTTCTGTTTCCATTCTCTGGTGATAAATGTGGTGACTGTTTCTACAGAAATAAGCTTATAAACATTGTAAGAGAATTCTGAAAATCAAATAAACTAATGGCTCTACTGTTAAAAAGATGATTCTGTACCTGTCTTTGACAATGTATAGAATCCATTTTCCCAGGTTTTAACTTTGTGTTGTACTCTCACTAATAGGTCCTTTCAGCTCCCGATAATTGTTTTCTTTTCTTATTACCTGCTGTTTAGCTTACCAATTTCCTGTATTATCTGTGACTGTTGATTTTAAAAGCTGTATGGATTTCTGAATGTTTGTCCACAGTCCTGTGTTTTATCTTTTATCATCAAAATTATTGGATTTTCTGTATTAAATGTTGGAGTAGCATCACAGAATTTACTTGTGCTTTTTTTGTTTTTAAATGTTTTACTACTGTAGTTATAGGTTCATAGGTGTATACTAGGCTAATGGCCCTGCAGCCTTTACAAGCCAAGGCCATAGGATTACCCTGGCATCGTGCCACCCGATCTTAGTTCCCAGTGCCTCAGTCGAGTAGAACCACTGGAGTGATCCCCGGGATGAATTTTCTATTTCCCATCCACTCATCAAGATTTCTCTTGAAGAGGACCAGTGAGGCGCGCCACTGTACATGTATGGGAAGTCTATTCCATACCATGGGCAGTCTCTGGGTTATGAAACTGTCCCTCCAGCTTGTTTTTTTTTTGATTGTGGTAATGAGGTTGAGGTCTTTGGAGTGTGTAGTGCGGAGGGATTGGGATTTCTTTAGATGTAGCATTTCTAACAGAGCTGGGTCAGACATGGCTTTGTAAGTCAAGCTGAGATCGCCTCTAAGTAGATGAGACCGAGAATAGTTGGAGTTTTTTGAGTCTGTCCATATAGGACAAGTGTTTAAGGTCTAGGAACCTCTTTGTGAGGTACTTTTACGGCCTCTCCAGTTGTTGCAGGTGTCTAGTGAGGTACATGCCAAATGGGGCATTGTACTTGATGATTGTCCTAATGAGGGAAGAGTAGAGAGAGACAATGACCTCTTTCTTCCTGGATGCAAAATCCTTAGTAATGAGATGTTCCACATAGAAGGACTTTCTGACTACAGTGGCAATGTGGTGGTCAAAAGAGAGATTGCTGCCAACCTGTATTCCCAGATCTCTTATGACGCCTTCTGTGTTCAGTGGACTACTATCAATGTGGTAATTTATGGGAACCAGGTTTTTCCCAGAGAGGATGATGACAAATTTTTTGGCATTGAGCCTAAAGCCATGGTTCCGACACCAGTTACACCAATAGTCAACTCCTCCCTGAGACAGTGAGGCTTTTCTGTAGGATGTCAACATCACTTGGGGAATTTAATTATGGCTCCCAACTTGCAATCGTCTACGAACTTTGTCAGCCAGAGACCATTTGTGTTGGCCTGAACTTCAGAGAAGTAGATACCAAACAGGAGAGGACCCAGAGTGGGATTCCACTCATGACTAGTCAGCAGTCTGACTTGGAGTCAGCTACTTTCACACTGTAGGTTCTCTCTGTGTGCCGGTTTGCAACCCACCTAGTGATATAAGGGTTGATGCCTAGCTTAGTGAGTTTTTCTATGATTCCTGATTGGGGAATGGTATCAACCACCTTACCTTCATCCACAGCTCTGGTGACTGACTCAAAGCAGTTGAACAGGTTGAGCAGGCATGATCTACCCCTCACAAAACCAAACTGTGTGGGATCCAGAGTTTGGAGATTTCCTATATCCTTGTTTTTTAGGTCCATGATGATGCGTTCCATAACTTTGCATATCAGACTTGTCAGGCTAATGGGGCAATAGTTCCCAGGGTCTGTAGTTGCTTCTCCTTTGTGGAGAGGGATGACTGTAGCAGTGCGCCATTCGGTAGGGTCAAAGCCTGAGGTGAGGCTGTGATTGAACAGGGCACACAGGTGAGGTGCCATTTCACTCTGTAGTTCATGTAGAACACAGCCAGGGATATTGTCAAATCCCATAGAAGCTGTATTTGTGGCTTTGGACAGTGCTGTTTTAACCTGTGCAGCAGTAATACTGGGTGTCTGGCAATTTACTGGTATTGTGATTGGTCCTTTGTAGGGGAGAGAGGGGTAAAGTTAGCACTGAATCTGTTGGCCAGTTTATTGGAAATATCTGTTGGCTCAGTGTAGGAGGTGCCACTGGGCAACAGCTCTGAGCAAATCTGGGTATTGCCATGGAGATTCTTTACATAATTATAGAAGACCTTGTGGTTGCCTTTATTATATGCTGCAATACTGTTTTCATAGCAAGCTTTAGAGGATTTGATGAGGGATCTCAACTTTTTGTTGAGGCTGATAAGGGTGTTTTTTCCATTCTTGGGACTTCACCTTATTTCGCATCACTTTCCTCCTTCTGTTGTAGAGTTTGTTTATGGCAGGGGACCACCAGATTGGCTTCCTTTTTTTGGAGGAGAGCATCTTGCTTCTATTGGGTATGGCGAGATCCATGCATTTGCGTATGTGTTCATACAGGGCATTAGTGTATGATTTGGCGGTCATGCACCTGTTCTCCAATTGCATGGGTGCCGTGAAGTTAGCCACCTCTGTTTTTAGGAGCCCAAAGTTAGCTTTGGAGAAGTTTTTCATGGTGGTTACTTGTGTGAGGGGTGTGGGAGGGATGTGGATTTCCAAAGTGGTTAGTTTGTGGTCAGATCTAACCAGGGAGGAGTTGACTATTGGTATAGAGCAATGGTCGCCCATGTGAGTAATGACCAGGTCAAGGATGTTGCTACCTCTAGTGGGGGTAAGAACAAGCTGGTCCACGGTATTGGAATTAATGAATTCCAGGAAATGTTGGGCAAGTGTATTGGTACATGAGTAGTTTTCCCAGTTAATGGAGGGGTAGTTAAAGTCGCCCAGTATGAGACTGTTAGGTTGGACCCTAATATTCTTCAGGGTGCTTAGGAACGTGCACTGTGAGTCTTAGGTCGTGGTTGGGGATCTGTGGCAGTCTACAACCTGAATCGCTGTCGTACCCAGTGTTAGCTGCACCTGAACTGTCTCTGATGCATTATGTTGAGCTACCAGTCTGGAGGTGTGTGCATCCTTTATGAATATGTTCAAATTCTGGGGTCGAAAGGTGTGGAATGAGTTATAGCCTGGTAGTGCAGGGGTGCTTTCTGCTACCTTGAACCAGGTCTCTGTTATATAAATGTCAGTGTTCTCTATTTTAAGGAGTGCTTCGAGCAAGTGCATTTTGCGATTTAGAGTTCTAGCGTTAAGCAGCATGACCCTCAGATTGCATTTGTTTGTAGCTGTTATGGTGGTGATTTGGTCTTTGGAACAATGCCTAAAAAAGGAAATATAGGGGTGGCAAGAACCTTGGCCAGCATCCGGAAGCCCAGGGGTGACAGATGCAGGCCATCTCTGGCAAAGCCTTGAGGTCCATCTGTCATCCACATAGTTGGTAGTCTACTTAACACCGAAAGTGTGATAAGAGACCTTGGGACACAGGTGGACAGTAGTCTCTCCTTTGATAATCACATCGCCACAGTAGTCAGGAAATCCTTCTACGTGGCACACCTCATCACAAAAGGTTTCTCATCCAGAAAAAAAGAGGTCATTTTTCCCCTCTACCCGTCACTCATTAGACCCATTATAGAGTACAATGCCCCTTTTGGTGTGTACCTCACAACACATCGACAACAACTGGAAAGGCCACAGAAATATCTCACAAAGAGTATTACCGGCCTCAAAGAGATGCCCTATGCAGACCATCTCAAAAAACTGCAGCTTTACTCCGTTGCATATCGCTTACTCAGAGGTGATCTCTGCCTAACACACAAATCTGTGTCAAACCCAGAGCTTTTAGACATGCTCTACTTAATGAAATCCCAAGCCCTACGAGCTACACGCTCTAGGGACCTAAACCTTGTCACCACAATAAACAGAACATGCTGGAGGGATAGATTCCTGTCCCAGAGACTTCCCATACTCTGGAACAAACTACCTATCTATATCAATCAAAGCTCCTCATTAGCACTCTTCAAGAAAAATCTTGAAGATTGGATGGGAGATAGAAAATTCACCCCGGGGATCACTTCTGTGGCTCTGCTCGACAGTGGCACAGGAAAATAATTTTCTTGGGTGGCGAAAGCCAGGGTACCTTTGGCTAGGCTTATATAGGCCCTAGGGCCAATAGCCTAATACCTACCTATGAACCTATGTCATCACAGGCAGACAGATACTGGATCCCCTGAGAATGACACCAGAAACTTAGCCAATTGTTGAAATCAGTAATTTTCTGCTTGTACTGTGGTATAATTCTGGGTGATGGTAGGAGGCTGCTCAGAGCTAGGGTCATACCCGCCTGGGCTACATAATCTGAGCGCTCCTCCATGTCTCTTTTCATGTAGTCCAGGGAGGTATGTCGCAGGTCATTCACACCAACATGTACAATGACAGAGTCATATTTGTACCTGTTGTTGAGGGACCTGAGTGCGCGAGTTATGTGGTGGATCCTGGCAGTGACAGACAGCTGACTGTTACTTTCTCCTTTTTCAGCCTAATGAGTGGGACATTAGTGTGCCTCACTAGCGAGTCACCTATGACTTATGTGTAAGGGATCCATACTGTTTTTATATCTAAGTGATCCATGTACACCTAAATGCATATTTTGCAATATTTCACTGGAGCGTTTCTCCCTAGACGTCCACTAAAAATGGACTAGCGAGTCACCTATGACTTATGTGTAAGTGATCCATGTTGTTTGACTATTGTATTTATATCTAAGTGATCCATGTACACCTAAATGCATATTTTGAAATATTTAACTGGAGCGTTTCTCCCTAGATGCCCACTAAAAATGGGCACTGCACAGTCTGAAAGTCCTGGCTAACCAAGAGAGGTAATTAATAAATAAATTCTCAGACTCAGCGCCTGGCTAACCATTGCTAACCATGGCATATGCTATGTCTACTAATAGTCTGGAATTTGAATTTTCCAGTAGAATGGCATTTGTATTCTTCTTGTGTCCCAAGAGTACAATATTGCATTATAAAGATGCTTTAAGTGAATAATTTTCTTCACAATCGCTCAGCATTGTGATTGCAGACTGTGTAGTGCTGAATGCCTGATTATGCGACTGGTGACTTGAATTTGACAGGTAAGCATGGTATTGGATGGCAATCCAGGCACTGTAGGATTAAGTAGTAGATGGCCTGATGTCTCTCATGAGGAAGGATGTGGATTTGAGTTTCAAGTAAAGCTTGACTCCAGGCCCACAGGCCTAGAGTTATTGCAGTCCCACAGGACATTCCCATCCAAGTTTGCGTTGGCAACCAGCTGGAATTACAAGAGTGCATAAATAGTCTGTAACATTAGCTGCAAGGGCTGATGAAGGTTTCCAGAACATCTCACTGCAAAGTGTCCGTAGGAGTGCCCTGAGAAAAAAGGCAGGGGGCATTCAGGGGCATTAGAAGGTGATGGATGTAGTGGGCTGAGTGGGGATAAGTGGAGCAGTGGCTTTGCTGGGATGCTTAGTACAAGAAATTTCATGAAACATAATATGGAGAGTACATGTACACAGTTAGTAGAACAGAACAAGGATGCAGTTGTTATATATTAGCTGCAGTTTCCTGAACTGAGACCGGTAAACTAACTTAATACGCACTAACTACATTGAAAGATCCCTAGATGTAGAGCTATATACACATATGAAGGTTTTGCAATCTAAGTGGAAAATGATTTTGGTTCTTGAGTGTCTGTGGAATTTTTAGAAAGTTTGTGAGGTAGATATAGTAAGTTGGCAGGTGAAATGATGCTGTTATGAGCATCAAGTAATATGTTTTGTGTTGCTGCATTTGCATTGCTGCGTTTAGATAAGAAGTGTTTTGAGTAGGGATATAAATCTGGCAAAATTATAGACCTGATGCTTATGGGGAGTGGTTACCATACTTTGGAAGCAAGTGTAGAGAAGCAACAGTCCATGCAGTATAGTTTTGTTTTGGGTTTTGGATGACTGGGTCTGAATTTATCTGACTATGGAGGTTGTAGCAGGAGGGGTTAGTTAGTAGTTTGGCAGTGAGTAGGGAAGATGTTCCTATTCGAGGAGTTTGAAAAGTAGTGAATTCAGGAGGAGGTCTTCTGTTTTTATTCACAGGTAGCTGTTTGTCTTTTTGGAAAGCTAGGCAGTGGTACCCTAGACAGGATGAGTTAGTAGTGAATCATCAGATTTTATTAGTGAGGGATTGCCATATTTTTACACGATGTACTAGCAAATAGAGGTAAGGTATATTCTACTTGGACTAATAGGGAAGCCTTTATCTGTGGCTTCTCTGGTTGATAGTAAGAGGAAGCAATATAGCTTTTGAGCCCAGAAAAGTAGGTGATTGATTTTGGGCTGAATTTCTTAATGTGTCTTTGAAAGCTAAGAGTAGGATTCTTAGGTATTTGAACATGGAGGTGGTTTCTATGATGTGGTTGTCTAGGCCTTTTATCATTAGTTTTTTTGGGATTTTGGACAATTTTGTTTGGTAAACAAAATAAACATAGACAATATTAAATTTATATAAATGAAAAATAGCAGTGAAACAACTTTAGTTGGAAACATTATACATCACAGACACCATTGAGACAATTGTAGTTGCAAACATTGTATATCACTTATAATCTATCCAGTATTTATCAGCTAAGCATTATATAGCTCATTCATATCCTGCATTCTTTTAAACCTCTTTCCTTCCCTGCACATATTGTTCCCACAATTCCCATTTTTCCTGTGTAGTTTGCTCCTTCCCTTTTCTAAAGTTTCCAGTTGTTTTCTCTCTGTTACTATTCACTATTTCTAGTAAACTTGGTTTAGACTTTGATTTCCATTTTCTAGTAATTGCTTTTTTGGCAGCCACCATAATTAGACTCAGCAAAGCTTTACTATGTCTAGGCAATTCCAATTCAGTATTGTAGCTCAAAAAAAATCATCTCCCCAGTCAATCCAATCTGCTTACCCAGCATCCCTGACAGAGTAGTCTGCAGGGAACCTTTAAAGTCTGCCAACTCATTACACTCCAAAAATATGTTCCCAATTACCTCTTTCTTCCCCGCATACCTCCAACATTTGCTGTCCACCTGAGGAAAAATTCTTTGGAGTCTGCTTGGGGTATAAAAATACCTATGTAAACACTTCCAGGGAAAGATCCTAAATCTTCTAGACTTAGATGCATATTTGGGAGATATACATATATCCCCCCATTGTCTCTTTGGGAAGAGAGATTGGATAAGCAATTCACAATCTTTTCTAAGCTCCTCTGATTGATTCTTATAGTTATCATGCAGTCTTTATAATCTCTCTTAGTTATTCATTTTTAATGGCAGTTTCTGTTCTAGATTCTGTTAAAAAACTCTACCAGTTCTGGTCTTCTGTGTAGGAACCCCCCCCCCCCATTTCTTTCTCTTTGCCTATACTCTGATATAAATTCTTGATAGGGAAGGCAGTCTCTAACCTGCAATCCAAAGAAATTCTTGGCCCCTTCACATTCTTTTACCTTTCCCTTTCTAGTTATTTGCTTCCAATTCTTGGGGTACTGTGCCCCCTCTTGCTTACTGTCTGTATCCCTAACTGCATTTATCCTTATTGGCATTATTGGTTTTCTCCATTCCCGTGCTGATTTAGTTCTTAAAGCACTCCCTGCTACTTCATGAATTTAATATTCTGTATGCTTTAAGACAGTTTTGGTGCATTCCAATCACATTGCTCATCTGTCGCTGATTTTACCTCATATCTTTGCCTGAGGATTGCAGGCAGTCAGTCAGTAACTGCAGACATTCGAGTTTCTGATTATTCAGAAAATGCCATGATTGATGCCAAACCTGTTCTATTTAACTTTTTAAGTGAATTTGGGTAGTAATTAAAAATCGTCCGCAATTTTGGGCCTGTGTCCCCCGTTATTTGTGGCTGTGTCCAGAATTTTCCATCAAAGACATTGATAGCTATTTGTTTGTTTGATTTATGTATATAGTTTTACTGGAGTAATGCAGAAATGTAAGCAGTAACACAGTGGTTCAGGCTAGTTACATAGACAAACTGTACATACATACATAGCAAACTGTATAGAAGTATGCATGTTTTATATAAATATGTGTGTGTGTGTGTGTGTGAGTGTGTGTGTGTGTGTGTGTGTGTGTGTATGCGTGTGTATATATATATATATATATATATATATGTGTGTGTGTATATATATATATATATATATATATATATATATATATGTATATATATGTGTATATACATATATATAGGTTCATAGGTTCATACTAGGCTATCTGCCCGAGGGCATTTACAAGCCTAGCCCATCGTTTTGTGGCTTACGCCACCCCTTTAGTATGGGGAACTATACCCATTATTTTGCTGTGCCTCTGTCGAGCAGTGACACTGAGGTAATCCCTGGGGTATATCTGCGATCTCCCATCTATTGGTCAAGATTTCTCTTGAACAAGGCCAGCGAGGTGCTCTGCCTCACATGTACCGGGATTTTGTTCCACAGCATAGGGAGTCTTTGGGTGATGAATCTATCCCTCCAGCACGTCCTATTAATAGCCGTGTCAAGGTTTAAGTCTCCGCCCTTGTGGCTCTGATGGATCTAGATTTTTGAGGTGAAGCATATTCATCAAATCTGGGTTTGACATGGCCTTGTATGTTAGGCAAAGGTCACCTCTGAGCAAGCGGTAGCGACTGAATAGAGCTGGAGTTCTTTCAGTCGGGCAGCATAGGACAGATTTTTGAGACCCTTTATCCTTTTGGTGAGGAACTTTTGTGGCCTCTCCAGCTGCTGCAAGTGTCGGGTCAGATACATTCCGAATGGGGCATTGTACTCAATCATTGGTCTGATGAGTGATGAGTAAAGGGAGACTATGACCTCCCTTGATCTAGATGAGAATCCCTTCATGATAAGGTGGGCAATGTAGAAGGTCTTCCTAACTACTTTAGCTACATGGGTGTCGAATGACAGACTACTATCAACCTGGGTCCCCAGGTCCCTGATAACTTCTTCTGTGCTCAGTGGATTGCCACCTATTTGGTAGCTAGGGGTAACCTTGTTTTTCCCGAAGGGTATGACTATGCATTTTTGGCATTTAACTTTAGGCCGTGGCTCTGGCACCAGTTATCCGTTTCTGTGAGACCCTTCTGAAGGATATCTGTGTCAGATGTGTTTTCTACTATGGCCCAGTTTGCAGTCATCTGCAAACTTTGTCAGCCATAACCCTCCTGTGTTTGCTTGTACTTGGAAAAGTAGATGCCAAACAAGAGTGGGCCCAGGACTGAGCCCTGTGGGACACCACTTGTGACAGGCTTTGAGTCTGACATGGCGCCAGCAACTCTGACCCTGTGGGTTCTGTCACTCAGCCAGTTTGCAACCCATCTTGTGATGTATGGGTTGACATTTAAGCTGATGAGTTTTTCAATGATACCCGAATGGGGTATTGTATCGAAGGCCTTAGCCAGATCGAGGTAGGCTGTATGGACTGCCTTTCCCTCATCAATGGCTTTGGTGACTGTTTGAAAAAGTCAACCAAGTTTAAAAGGCATGATCTGCCTTTGACAAAGCCAAACTGGGTTGGATCCAAAGTCTGCAAATTCCCTATGTCTTTATTTATGAGGTCCATTATGATCCTCTCCATGGCTTTGCAGATAAGGCTTGTCAAGCTAATGGGCGGTAATTTCCAGGGTCGGTGGAGGCACCGCCTTTGTGAAGTGGTACCACAGTTGCAGTGCGCCACTCCTGGAGTGCGTATCCAGAGGTAAGACTTTGATTAAACAGCTGTCCTAGCTGTGGGTTTAATTCCTCATTGAGTTCATGGAGCACACAGCCGGGGACACCATCAGGTCCCATGGATGCTGTGTTTTTAGCTTTGGAGAGAGCAGTTCTCACTTGGGCGCTGTAGATGTTTGGGGGCTGCAGTCGTTTGGTATAGATATCTCTCCTTTTGGGGAGGGGAGTTTGCACTGAATCTGTCAGCCAGTATGTTGGCAATGTCTGTAGGATCAGTAATCTTCACATCATTTTGAACTAGCTCTGAGCATATCTGGGAGTTTCCTCCCAGGTTTCTAACATAGCTAAAGAAGGCCTTATGATTGTCTTTTGAGTCTTTAGCTATTTTTCTCTCGAAATTTGCTTTGGATGATTTTATGAGAGCTCTTAGTTTGTTACTTATAGTGATCAAGTGTGTCTTACCTTTTAAGGATTTTGCTCTATCTTGTAGTAGCTTCCTCCTTTTGTTGTAGAGTTTGTTTATGGCTGGGGTCCACCAGACTGGGCGCTTGCCTTTGGTACAAAGAGTCTTTGTTTTGCTTGGGATTGCCTTATCCATGCAGTCCTGCAGGTGCTGGTAGAAGGCATTTGTAAGTGATTCAGCGGCTTGAGTACTGTTTTCCCGGCTCGGGGCCTTAAAGGAGACCACACTAGTCTTTAGAAGTGTGAAGTCGGCTTTTGAGAAGTTCTTTACTGTGGTCTTTTTATTTCAGGTGGGGGTGGGATGAGGACCTCCAGCGAGATTAGTTTGTGGTCTGATCTCACCAGTGAGGGGTACACCTCCGGTGTTGAACATTGTGCTCCCATGTTCGTGATGATGAGATCAAGTATGTTATCTCCTCTTGTGGGGTGGTGACTAGTTGTTCCATGGCATTTGAGTTTATGAATTCCAGGAACTTTTGGGCTAGGGTGTTTGGGCTTGAGTAGTGTTCCCAGTCTATATTAGGGTAATTGAAGTCACCTAGTATGATGGTGTTTGGTGATACATTTATCCCCTCTAGTGTTTTCAGGAAGGCCATGTGAGGTTCCTGAGTTTGTGAGGGTGACCTGTAACATGCTACAATTTGCAGAGCAGTCTTGCCTATGGTTAATTGCACCTGGATGGTCTCAGATGCATCGTGCGTTGCCACCAGTCTTGAGGTGTGGGTGTCCTTGATGAATATGGATACCCCCCCTCCTATATATATATATATATATATATACATACACATATATATATACACATTTATAATACACACACATATATATGAGTTTATTTTAGTGTATTGAATTACCATACTGTCAAATCCAAGAACATTAAACTTAAAAACATGTCAAGATCTAACTGTTGCAATCCACATCATCAAAGGGGAAGACAGGCAAGCTGTCTTCTTTGATGATGTGGTTTGTGATACTTACATCTTGCAATGTTTTTAAGTTTCAGTGTTCTCATCACGACTTTCCTGGGTTTGACGAAACGGTAATTTGATAAACTAATATAAGCCCCATATTTGGACCGAAGCTCCAAAGGGGGGGGGGTGTTTCCATATTCATAAAGGATGTGCACACCTCCAGACTGGTAGCCCAACATCCAACAGAGCTCCAGACAACGAAAAATCGACTCAGCCAAATTTTATTATTAAGCGCTTTTCGTCATTCAAAGTAGAGTGACTTCTTCAGATAAAACATACATCACAAACATTAGCCTTTTATACGAATTCATCCCCTTCCAATCAATTAGCTCACTGGCTTGATCAATTAAATAATTACTACATTAAAGGGATATTTAAATGCATACTATAGCCCTAACTCACAGCTTCATTTTAAAAAAATTATTTAAAAGTGTGTATATAATTCCTTTATCACAAGTGTATAACTATACTTTATAAAATTATTTATCTCTAATTTATAAAAACGGAGACTAAAATCTAAAATAAGTCTCCATATATGTGCAACCATAACTATTTCCTTAAAAAATATATTTCAAAGAGGCACAGTTATCCACTTTCATCTATTTAAGCTTCTAAGCTTCAGGAGACATGAAATACTGCATTGTTCATTTAATCCTTGTTCTATGAAAGCGTTGGTTCTGAATTGCCAGGATAATTCACGCTCTTCTAAAAGTAGGTTAAAGGGGCCTCTTCTTCTATCAGGTTGTACTTGATCTAGTCCCACAAATTTAAAAGTATGGTTTGGGAAGGATGAAATATGTTTAACCAGGGCATTTTCAGATTTCATTCTAGAGATAGCATTAGTGTGTTCATATATTCTATCTCGAAACCTCCTTTCTGTCTTCCCTATATAAAAACTTGTGCAATTAGAACACAATGCTCCGTACACAACTAGTTTAGAATTACAATTTAGTTTGTGGTTAAGTACATATGTCCTGTTGTTTATTATGTGTTTGTTGCCTGTCTTAATATATTTACAATAATTGCAGCTTCCGCAGCCGAATGTCCCCTTTTCCTTTCCTTTGTCTGTCGTAGGTCTACTTTCTAATAGTGACTTGAGGTTTTTGCCTCTCCTGAAGGTCACTGAAGGGCCTGTACTAAAAATTGTGGAACATTTTCTATCATATAAAAGTGTAGTCCAATTTTTGTACAGAATATTTCTTATAATGTTACTTTCTAGGCTGAAGGTCATAACATATCTGGTACCTGAGTCTTTTATATTGTTAGATGTGTCTTCTTTGTTAGAACTACTCTCATTGTTCTCCACCGAGCTAGAACCTATATTACTAGTCGTCCCTCTACATGTTTGTGTAATTATAATTTCTTCTATACTACTACTAGGACTCCTTACGCTCAGGATGGGTAAGATGACACCATTCTCTCTCTGTGTACTCACTTCCTCTAAAATGTTTTTGAGGAGTGTCTTAGGATATCCTCTATGAATGAACATTTCTTCTAATAATTTACATTCATGAATGAAATCATCGTCTCGTGTAAACATACGAGCCGCTCTGATTGCCTGACCCTTTACAATCGCTTTTTTCTGTGTGTGAGGGTGTAAGCTCGTGTAATGCAAGAAAGAGTTACAGTATGTCTCTTTTCTGTGTATCTTAGCATAAAATTGTCTATTTTCCTTGTCCTTGATGAGAGTGATGTCTAAGTAGTTAATGTTATTCTCCTGGAATTCAAACGTAAATTTGAGAAAGCTGGTCGTAATATTCAGGTACTTTACCAAGTCAGTCCCCATATCCCTGTTTCCATGGAGACAAATAAAGATGTCATCCAGGAAGCGTGTGTAATATGCTATATTAGATGTGAGTTGTTCCATATTCAAGAGAAAACTGCCCTCCCAGTATGCCATTACTGTGTTTGCAAAGCTAGCACCTACTGGTGACCCCATAGCCACTCCACATTTCTGCAAGTATAGCTGATTATTAAACAAGAAATAGTTGTTAGTTAATATTATATCTAGTAGAGATGTTACTAGGTAGACTTCACTGCTAGGAGCTCCATTCTTAACCAAATAAATGTTTACCCATTCCAGTCCTACGTCGTGTGGGATTGAAGTGTTTAAATCTACCACATCTATCGTAAGAAAATTGTATTCTTCATTAAATTCTAACCCATTCATTTTACTCAAGAAGGCCCACGAATCTTTACAAATTTGTGTTTCTTTCATCAAGTATTTTTTTTAAAATGTTGTCAACTAGTTTTGCACTTGCATATGTGATGGAATTCCTTCCATCAATAAGTGGTCTGAAAGGGGGGTTTTGCAAGTTTTTATGAATTTTAGGTGTAGCAAAGAAGGCAGGTAATTTTGGCCATTCAGTTTTTATATAATTGTACATATCTAGGTCAATATAGCCTTCAATAAAAAGGTCGCTGAAATATCCTTTAATTTGTTTGTACGCTGTATTGACTTCATTGATACTTACTTTTTGATAGGCTTCTTTATCTAACATAGTGGAGACCCTCTTTATGTAGTCACAATAGTCAAACAAAGTGAGCCCCCCTCCCTTATCGGGTTTAATTGCCCTCACATTTAGTGTCTTAAACAATTTGAGAAAGGCTTTTTCATCTGGGGTGATGTTAGATGGTCTGCTAATTTTGTTCAAAAATAAAATGTTATCCTTATTTGCCAGATTTCTAAAGTCTAACTCCATAATAGCTTCAAATAGTTGGAGGGCTGGATGTAACGGGGGATTATAATCACTAGGGATGTAAAAAGCAGAACTAGTATGTTCAGAATTACCTAATAAATTAGATTTTAGTCTCTGTTTTTATAAATTAGAGATAAATCATTTTATAAAGTATAGTTATATACTTGTGATAAAGGAATTATATACACACTTTTAAATCATTTTTTTAAAATGAAGCTGTGAGTTAGGGCTATAGTATGCATTTAAATATCCCTTTAATGTAGTAATTATTTAATTGATCAAACTAGTGAGCTAATTGATTGGAAGGGGATGAATTTGTATAAAAGGCTAATGTTTGTGATGTATGTTTTATCTGAAGAAGTCACTCTACTTTGAATGACGAAAAGCGCTTAATAATAAAATTTGGCTGAGTCGATTTTTCGTTGTCTGGAGCTCTGTTGGATTTTCTCTGGTTTTGCTGTAAAGCTTTTTTCCCTCAGTTGGTAGCCCAACATAACGCATCTCAGATACTTGAGGTGCAGCTAACACTGGGTAAGACAGCGATCCAGTTTCGTAGCCTGCTATAGGTCCCCAACCGTGTCCCAAGACTCACACACCATGTTCCTAAGCACCCTGGAGAATATTAGGGTCCAACCTAACACTCTCATACTGGGTGACTTCAACTACCCCTCCATTAAATGTGAAAACTACTCATGTACCAATACACTTGCCTAATAACATTGGAATTCCACATTACTCCCCCCCCCCCCCCCCCGCAAAGGTAACCACCATAAAAAAATTTCTCCAAAGCTAACTTTGGGCTCCTAAAAACAGAGGTGGCTAACTTCATAGCACCCATGCAAATGGAGATTAGTTGCATGACCAGTGAATCATACACCAATGCACTGTACAGACACGTACACAAATGCATGGATCTTGCCATACCCAGTAAAACCATGATGCTGTCCTCCAAAAAAAGGAAGCCAATCTGGTGGTCCCCTATCATAAACGAACTCTACAACAGAAGGAGGAAACTGATGTGGAATAAGGTGAAGTCCCAAGACTGGAAAAACTCCCTTATCAACCTCAACAAAAAGTTGACATCCCTCACCAAATCCTCTAAAGCTAGCAATGAAAACAAAATTGCAACAGATAGAAAAGACAACCACAAGGCCTTCTATAGCTATGTAAAGAATCTCCACGGCAATACCCAGATTTGCTCTGAGCTGCTGCACAATGGTACCTCTTATACCGAGTCAACATATATTGCCAATATACTGGCCAACAGATTCAGTGCCAACTTTACCCTCCCACCAAAGGACCAGTCACAATACCAGTAGATTGCCAGGAACCCAGTATTAGTGCTGCAAAGGTTAAAACAGCACTGTTCAAGGCCAAGAATACAGCTTTTATGGGACCTGATAATATCCCTGGCTGTGTTGTACATAAACTGCAGAGTGAACTGGCACCTCACCTGTGTGCCCTGTTCAATCACAGCCTCACCTCAGGATTTGTCCCTACTAAATGGCGCAATACTACAGTCATCCCACTCCACAAAGGAGGAGCGACTACACACCCTGGGAACTATCTCCCCATTAACCTGACAAGTCTGATATGCAAAGCTATGGAACGCATCATCGTGGACCTAATAAACAAGGATATAGGGAATCTCCAAACGCTGGATCCCACATAGTTTGGTTTTTGTGAAGGGTAGATCATGCCTGCTCAACTTGGTCAAATTCTTTGAGTCAGTCAGCAGAGGTGTGGACGAAGGCAAGGTGGTTCATACAGCCTACCTTGATCTGGCCAAGGCCTTTGATACCATTCACCACTCAGGAACCATAGAAAAACTCACTAAGCTAGGCATAAACCCCAATATCACTAGGTGGGTTGCAAACTGGCTCACAGGTAGAACCCACAGTGTGAAAGTAGCTGACTCCAAGTGAGACTGTCGACCAGTCACGAGTGGAGTCCCACAGGGTTCGGTCCTGGGTCCTCTCCTGTTTGGTATCTACTTCTCTGAAGTCCAGCCCAACACGAAGAGACTCTGGCTGACAAAGTTCGCCGATGATTGCAACGTGGGAGCTATTATAAACTCCCCGTGTGGTTGACATCCTACAGAAAGGCCTCACTGAGACCAACGACTTGTGTGAGAACCATGGCCTTAAGCTCAATGCCAAAAAATGTGTTGTCATCCCCTTTGGGAAAAACCCGGTTCCCATGAATTACCACAGGGATGGTAGTCCACTTAACACAGAAGGCATTATAAGAGATCTGGGAACACAGGTTGACAGCAAGCTCTCTTTTGACCACCACATTGCCACTGTGATCAGAAAGTCCTTCTGTGTGGCACGTCTCATTACTAAGGGTTTTGCATCCAGGAAGAAAGAGGTCATTGTCTCCCTCTACTCTTCCCTCATTAGGCCATTCATGACTACAATTCCCCATTTGGCATGTACCTTACTAAACACCTGCAACAAATGGAGAGGTCACAGAAGTACCTCACAAAGAGGATCCTAGCCCCCTCATTAGGCCATTCATTGACTACAATTCTCCATTTGGCATGTACCTTACTAAACATCTGCAACAAATAGAGAGGTCACAGAAGTACCTCACAAAGAGGATCCTAGCCCTTAAACATTTGTCTTATATGGACAGACTCAAAAAAACTCCAACTATTCTCTGTCTCATATCGCTTACTTAGAGGCAATCTCTGCTTGACTTACAAATCCATGTCTTACCTAGCTCCAAATGCTACATCTAAAGAAATTCCCATCCCTCTGCACGCTCCAGAGACCTCAACCTCATTACCACAATCAATAGAACTTGCTGGAGGGACAGGTTCTTAACCCAGAGACTGCCCATACTATGGAATAGACTTCCCATACAAGTCAAGCAGAGCACTTCACTGGCCCTCTTCAAGAGAAATCTTGATGAGTGGATGGGAAATAGAAGATTCATCCCAGGGTCACTCCAGTGGCTTTACTTGACAGAGTCACTGGGAACTAAGGTCGGGTGGCATGATGCCAGGGTAATCCTGTGGGCTAGGCTTGTAAAGGCTCCAGGGCCATTAGTCTAATACATACCTATGAACCTATATATATATATATATATATATATATATATATATATATATATAAATATAAAAACACAAATATACACAGACATATGTGTGTGTGTGTGCGCACACGTATGTATGTATGTGTATATATAATATATATATCTATGTTCTTTGTGTGTGTGTGTGTGTGTGTGTGTGTGTGTGTGTGTGTGTGTGTGTGTGTATGTATGTATGTGTATATTTAACTTTGTTATGGTTTAGAAGGAGCGTTTTGGAGGGTAAGCCGTTTGCATGGAATACGTAGTTCTAGTTGAAGTTTGGCTTTTGTCAGGTTTCCTTTATGCATGTTGGTTGGGATGTCATCTGTCAGGTCCAAAGGGTAGCCATGGTACTTCTACCTGTATGGAAACCGTGTTACGTGTTGGTGATCAGGCATTATATTTGTTGGTAGTTCATGAGTTGACAATATATGTTTATTTAACATTTGTTTACCGGGAAAGTCCGACTTGGAACAAAACCAATTTTCAGCGGAGGTCTGGGGAGAAACCCACCAGATGCATGCTTTTTTTCCAGAATTTTACCTAGGATTGTTAGTATGAAAATTGGTCAAAACTGGGCAGCTGAGGCTGGTTCAGGGTCTTTAGGGATTGATGTAATTAATGCTGTTTTCCATATTGGCAGCATGTTGATGGAAGTCCTTCGTAATATAATCAGAGGTTACACACATGAAGTAGGGGTGTGTGACAGTGAATTCCCTACAGTTATAAGATCATGGGCATAGATTATCTGACGCAGTGGGAGAGTCTAGGGAATTTCTTGTATGAGTGATGACATTTGTTTAGGTTTAAATTTGATGAAACATAAGGGAGGTACTCTGGTGGGCCGAGGTGTGTAGGGGATAAGGTAGAAGGGGTAGGTGGTAGTGATAGGAAGTTGATAAATTCTTTTATAGAATTTGCTTTTTTGATACACTGAATTGTGCTCTGGTAGAGGTATATTTCTTGGTTCCCTGGCTAATTAGGTTGTTTACTAGAAGCCAGAACTGTTTAGGTAAATATAGCAGGGCAGTCTGCTTGGATTTATGCTTGCATATTGTTTTCCTGATGTTTCATAGAGTAGTGTAATGGTTCCTAGTTGAGGGTGTAGGGCTCAGTTTCCATTTTTGCAATGCTTCACACTGAAGCTGCATTACCACGTTTTGCTCTTTGAGCCATAAGTTGTCTAGTGATTTTGGGAAAGTTGTAGTCCTGGATTGTAATCAGAAGTTGTGTGAGAAGTTCAGCTGTAGTGTTAGTGACTTGAATGGCTAGAAAGGGTGACCAGTGTGTCATGGAGAGGTAAGATTTGAGTTGGGTAATGTTTGGGTATTTTGGACTGAAGGCAATCAGATTCAGAGTTACCTGATGTTCAGGATACATATGTTGAATGTAATAAGACAGTGGGCTGTAAGGGCCGGGGGAAGGTGGGGTTGAGGCATTGTGGAGGAAATATTAGTAGGGCAGGTTGTGATTATAAAGTCAAGTAGGAAGTGTTGATTAGAGATGGTGTTTGCCCTGGTTAGTTCTTAAATAATTTAGAGGAGTTGGAGGTCTGTTAGGAATTCTATTATATCATTAGTTTTAAGTCCAAGAAGGTTTGGGTGAAGTATGACCAGATGTTTATTGGTTAAGATAGAGTAGACTATGGTATGGATGATTATTTTGATTGTTTTGCTAGAGGAGGGTGGTGGTATATATGCTTCTGCAATGTAGTGGTGATTTGAGCATTTGAAAAGTAGTTTGATTAGACAGTTTGGTTCAGAGAGAAAGGTGTCATTTGTTTGGGGTACGATTTGCAATGTTAAGGTTTGATTTGTGTAGGAGTAGTACGTCATCACCATGTCTTAGGCCAGGTCTGGCATAAAATGTATAGTTGTAACCTGGGAAGAAATGGTTGATGATAGGGTGGTCAAGTTTGAGTCAGGATTTTGTGATAGCAGTGGTGACAGTTGAGTGATTGTTAATGAGTGTGCTGTGTTAATCTAGTTTTTTTTTCAACACTTTATTAATATACATGACAAGGAGTTTAGGTAACCTTTGTTAGTGCTGTGGGGGATACATGTAACCTTGAGGGAAAGGATTGGGCTCCATACTGGATCTCAAGAGCGAAGCAAAGGCTTTTGATGTGAGATTTTGTATGTATTCGGGTATTATTTCCATCTAAGCTAAATAAACTAGCCCATGAGGTGATTAAGATTGTGATCATTTGCAAGTGTAGGAGATTGTTTTCCTTTGCATTAGTCATGAGTTAGTCATGGGGTTGGGAGAGAGAAAGATAAGGAGCCCATTGTATGTGTGAGGTTGGTGGGGTTTGGTTTGTACATTTTGGCACAGATTTCAGCATTTTTAGTACAGCTAATTAGCCTGTGTAGTTTTAGGAGTAGAGGAAACCCACAAAGACATGGAGGGAGCTTGAAAGCTCAACAGAGACAGTGATGAGAGATCAGGATTGAATCTCAGAACCTGGGGCAATGAAACAAAAAATTTAATGCCAAGTTACCATGCTCAGCCATAGCTTCAGCCATGTTGTGGGACTGAGGCTAATGGTACCTTCTTTGATTACATCCTATGGGGATAGGCTACCCTAGTGATCGCTCTTTTTGTCAGATGGGTGAATGCTGTTTTCCTTCTTTTGTTTGGTTCAACAGGGGAAGAGAGCTGCTGGTGAACTTGTTCTCCCTTTCACAAGTTCCTGTACATCTTTTCTTGTGATGCTGTGACTCGAATTGCATAAATCAAAACCAAAATGCATTATTTGTCTTCATAATGACTGAGTAGGGTGTGGTTTTAGACTATTGATTTTGTGGAAGTGAAGGAAATTATCCCACTGCAGGCTGAGGAAGTGTCTTTTGGTTGGATAACAGCTGGCTTCACCGTAGGTCATGGCTACTCTTTTGTATTATCCCCTCCTCCTGGAATTTCTTGCAAGAGTTTTGTAAGTAACTGAAGCTACCAAGAAGCCTTCCAGTTGTTGGATGTATATTTTTAAGAGGGCAGGATTATCCATTTGAGCAGAGGGAATTCTAGCTTTAGATGATCTTTTTATGGGCATTTGCATGACCTGAGTCTCAAATTTTCTTTTGTAATGATAAATGCATTTTGTCATTTCTGTACATCATAACTTTGCTCAGGGCTGAACTATGGCTCAACAATGGCTGGGTAAGCAGGTCACAGAAATGGTTTCTGATATTTGTGAACCACTGAACAACACTTCATATCTTTGGGAGTTTAACTTTGCATCTGGCATTGCTGCATCTACACCAGAACAAACAGCCCTGCTCAGGATAAGCAATCCCATCCTACCTGATAGCTCTGTCGGGTACCCAAGTCACTAATTGAAGTCTGAGTGCCTGGAGTGTAGTTGAGATTTTATCTCCGTATATGCCATGGAATTGGCTGAAGGAGTCTAATCCAGTATTATATTGGGTGCAGGAACTTAGCACAAGGTATTCATGCCTGCTGATGAGCCTGCAGTTTGCTTAACCAGGTAAAGTTCAGGACTGGAACTCTTTTTTTTTTGTCGTCTTTGCATAGTCTTGGAGGGTCCCTATTAAGTAAATGAAAAGTGGAAATGTCGAACGGCCAAATAAATGAAAAGGCCGTTCCTCGATAGCACTATTTTAAGATCACGGTACAGTGAAGGCTGGAAATGTTGCCCTTTTTTCAGTGTAGTGCTGTCTCAAAGTTGGTATATATAATTAGCAGTGGGAGCTGGGGGGCACCACCCCCACAATATTAATTTCGAGGAATGGCCTTTTAGTTTATTTGGCAGTTCGACATTTCCACCTTTCGTTTATTTAATAGGGAAGTGTCTTGGAAGTAGTAGTTCAGATCAGAGACAAATGTACTGCTTTTTGAAATGGACTGCCTGATTACTTTTGTTAGACTATAACTAATCTGTTCTTTAGTTTACTGTTTTCTTATATTTTGGAAGTGTTTTATGTGCCGAACAGCAAACAAAAAAAAAAAAAGGGGGGGGGATGCGGCTGTGTTAGCTCATGATACAGGATTGTTTAATCTGTCTTATTTTTCTGGCAAAAAAATAAGAAAATCATTTTTCCAGTCATTTAAATGATACATAACTTACAGCGGAAAGAAACTTCTGGAAATCAAGTATTTGATTGTGCTGTTGTTCTGGCTAGATTCTCTGCTTACTACAGAGCATCTGGGGCCTATAAAAATCACAGAACTGCTGGAACTCAACATCCTAACTAAACAAGCTTCAAAGTACCTAAATTAGGAAATGGAAGATTTTGGAACAATCAGGATGCGACCCAAAAGGAAGAGATATAACAGAACCAGGAAAAGAGGCTGCAGAGCTGGAATTGCTGCCAGATTGAAAACAAACCCTCATAGGCCTGCACGTCCCTCAGTTCTGTTAGCAAATGTATGCTCATTAGACAGCAAGGTGTACTTTCTCAGGCTAGAGCTCACCACCGCAAACAAGGTGATACATTCCTGTCTGTTAATCTTTACAGAGACTTGGTTAAATAACAGGATTAGTGACAGTGCTGTAAGCCGTGATGGTTTCACTTTGTTCAGAGCTAATAAGAACCTAGCTCTGTGTGGAAAAGATAGCTGGTGCAAAAACTGTAACATTGTGAATGTACATTGCTCTGTAAATGTGGAATTTCTGATACTGAAATGCAGACCTTTCATGTGCCTAGAGAACTAAATGGTGTCTATGTAGCAACTGTATATATACCACAGAGTGCTAACATCACTGAAGCACTAAATATACTGCATAATACTATATATGAGCTGCAATGCAAGAATTCTGACTGTGCATTTATGATAGCTGGTGACTTCAGCAAAGCAGATCTCAGTTAGGTGCTACCCATTTACTACCAATTTGTGGATTTTCCCACAAGGAGAACAAGTACTCCGGACAAGGCATACACTAACATAAAAGGGGAATACAAAGCTGTACAACAACCAAACCTGGGTGGCTCTGATCACATCTCCATAAAACTAATACCAGCGTACAAACCTCTCTTTATCAGAGATAAGCCCACTGTGAAACAAATTAGGGTCTGGCATGAAGGAGCTATGGAAAGTCTCAAGGGCTGCTTTGATACTACAATCTGGGATGTCTTCAGGGAGGCAGCCTCGGTGAATAATCTGGTGAACATAGATGAATATACCAAGACAACTATGGTTTATATATCCAAATGCGTGGAGGATGTAACAAACATTAAAAATATTAAAGTAAGAACCAACCAAAATCCATGGCTAAACAGCAAGGTGTATGAGTTGCTGAGGGCAAGAAATACTGCTTTCAGGGCAAAGGATAAGAAGGGTCTAAGTGTGGCAAAGGCTAATCTAAAAAAGGGTATCAAGGAGGCCAAGAGGGAGTTTGGAAAGAGGGTACAAGGATGCTTCGAGGATACGAAAGACTCAAGAAGCCTGTGTGGCATGGTATTTAACAGCTGACTACAAGACTATGTCAGCTCAGTGCAATGATAGCACTGAATTTCTGGTCAATCTAAACACATTTTATGGCAGGTTTGAAGAGAACAACAACCTGAAGGCAGTAAAGCTTCTCAAAGACCAAAAGGAGGCAGTACTCAACTTCAGTGCTGTGGATGTAAGGAACCAAATGAGGAAAGTGAACCCCCAGGAAGGCTGTTGGCTCTGATAACATTCTGGGGAAAGTATTGAAAGGTTGTGCAGACCAACTGAGCATAGTCCTGACGGACATGTTCAGTACCTTGCTTGTCCAGGAAAAAGTACCAGCATGTTTCAAAGTTACCAACATAATCCCTCTTACCCCAAATGTAATGAAATGCTTCGAAAGACTGGTTAAAAGGCATTTGACTATAGTACTACCCCAGTCCTTTGACTTGCTGCAGTTTGCCTACCCGGCAAACAGATCAACTGCTGATGCCATTTTGGTGGCACTTCACCTCACATTGGAGCATCTTGAAGAGAAGCACAACTATGCCAGGCTGTTGTTCCTAAATTTCAGCTTGGCATTCAATACAATGAATTCGACTGCAGCTTAGCTTAGAAAAGCTAATTAACCTTGGCTTAAATAAAGGGCTGTGCAAACTGGATCCTCAATTTCCTGACTGGAAGACCACAAAGGACCTGTACTGGTAACAACACTTCAGGGAGTATTACGCTGAATGCCGGAGTACCCCAGGGTTGTGTGCTGAGTCCTCTACTGTTCACAATCCTTACCCATGACTGCTATGCAAAAGCTAACAACAACCACATCATCAAATTCGCAGATAACACCACAGTGATGGGACTCATAAGTGGTGATGATGAGAGTGGGTATAGGAATGAGGTTGATGCCCTGTTTGAATGGTGCAATAACAACAATTTAGACCGGAACATCAACAAAACACATGAAATTATTATTGACTTCAGAAAGAGCTCTGCCATGCAATTGCCTCTCAGAATCAACGGTGAAGAAGTGGAGAGAGTCCAAATGACTTCCTGGGGGTACCTATATCAGAGGATCTTTCTTGGAGTACAAACACAGGCCAGCTAATTAAAAAAGCCCACTAGCCACTACACTTCCTAACAAGTCTGGGAAAAAAAAACAAAGCTCTCTATGAGTGCTCTAAATACCTTCTACAGAGGAGCCATCGAGAGCATTACCACCAGCAAATGCACTGTATGGTTCGGTAACAGCACAATGGCCGAAAGGAAGAAGCTGCAAAGAATAATATGGACAGCAGAAAAGATCATGGGCACTAGTCTTCCTACCTTGCAGGAGCTGTTTGAAATGAGATGTAAAAAGAGGTCCCACAAAATACTGAGTAACACTTCTCATCCAGTGTATGGTTGGTTCACTAAACTTGCTTCTGGTAGAAGGTTACAGAGTATCTGTTGCAGGACCTTCAGATTTATGAACAGTTTTTTTTTCAGCTGCAATAAGACTCATTAATGCAATAGTAAATCTGGATGTATCGAAACTATACTAGATTGTTACGCCCTCATTCTTTTTCTTTTGTTTTCCATACAGTAATTCTGTTTAATTATTGTGTAATAAAATGAGTGTACTCTCACTCCAGTACAATTCCATTCACTTATGTGTAGTATCACCCAGTCTCACCTCTGTGTATAGTATAGTTTACTTATGTACAATATCACCCAATCTCATCTCTGTGTATAGTGCACTTTTCTTTTCATATGTCAGTCATCTAGTAGTCAGTGTTGTCCAGTGTATATAAATAGTATATAACTGCATGTGAGTCAGCTATCGAGATATTTTACTTTTCTACTACAGTTATTGTTTATTCTTTAATATCTATCATTTCTGTCTTTTTTGTGCTTGTTTTCTCCTGTAAAAGAGCTGACGCTCAATTTTGTGTAGGTAGCACTTGTGTTTCCTAATGACAATAAAGTTTCTTTGAATCTTGTGATGTCTCTTTAAACTGTCACATGACTGTGGATTTTGGCTGCCAAAGTAAAACAAACGGACCAAGCAACCGGTTCACCTCAGGTCAGCTCGAGGAGGGGCAGGCAGAGAAAATAAAAATGCACTCTAGCTGAAAGGACTGCTTCCTGACTTTTCTAAGTAAATGGGAGTTATACAGCAAATGATCACACAAGACATCATCTTTATAATGTTAGAAAGTGATAAATCCCCAGATGTCCATATGGCATAGTGGTGAGTTGAAATCCTGCTTGACCCAGAAAGCTATCCTTTACTATGCGTGTGTAAGCTGGAAAATATATCTGGTGGTAATGTTTGACAGTGACATCAGGGTCACCAAGCCTGTCTGTCAACAACTGTGCTTCCAATGTTCATTACTTCAGTAATGCTGTCTTAGTATCTGCCACCCCCTTCTATTTTTTTTCTTTTGATCTTTTCCAGTGTCATTGTCTTCTCCAGTGAATCTTGTCTTCGCATTATGTGGCAAGTAATTTGAGTTGTAGCTTTATTATCAGACCTTCCAGTGAAAAACTTGGTTTATTTAAGTGTTGGCAGATTTGATATTCATGCATGTCCAAAAATTCACTAAGTTGTTTTCCAGCACCACAGTTCAAAACCATACATTTTCCAGTGCACTGTCTTACTTATAAAGTCCAGCTGTCACAGCCATATGTTCTTGTTGGGAAAACTATAGGTATGATTGCAGTAAATCTAATGTAATGCCTTTGGTTTGAAATTGTTTCCCATTTTGGCATTGCTTTTATTTCAAGAATTAACAGCCTTTTAATTTCATGGTGGCAGTATGTCTGCAGCCATTATTAAATGCAGAGAGAAAAGCAGTGACACCACCACAGATGACTGGCAAACTTGTTAAAATCCCATAAAAAAGAAAACACACATTCACATCAACCAATGGTTGTTCTGCTATGCTTCAGAATAGGTCTCAGAGGAACTACAGTGTTTAAACCTGGAGGCTTGTCTGTTCTCAAATTTATGTTCCATTTGGTTTCATTCCTTTCAGTATTGTCGGTGATATCTCCTAGTTTCATCCCTTTAGATGTAACTTCAATAACCTTAAACTTAAAAATGCCCTTGATTGTCATGTTGCTCAATTTCCAGGACACTTTTTTAAGTTTAAGGTTATTGAAGTTACACCTAAAGGGATGAAACTAGGAGATGTCACCAACAATACTGAAAGGAATGAAACCAAATGGATCATAAATTTGAGAGCAGACAAGCCTCCTGGTTTAAACACTGTAGTTCCTCTGAGACCTATTCTGAAGCATAGGAGAACAGCCATTGGTTGAAGTGAAGGTGTGTTAGGTGTTCTGATTGGCAAGTTTTCTGATTGGAGCTCAAGGATGATACCTGGCTGTGATTGACTTGTGATACTTTGATGATTGGTTTATGCAAATAAGTACTTCTCTTCAAGCTTGTTTACTGGCGGTTTTCCTATTGGTTCTTTGGCAGAAAAACTGAAGCTGATTGGTTGTGCATCTCTTTTAAAAGCATGTTCTTCCTGTTTCCCTTTACGATCTGAAGAAGATATTTCCGAAAGCGCTTATCATTTGAAAGGGATTTTATTTTTGTCTTGCCACATTTTATGTCTCAAGTTTTCAGTAAAAGTTTTGTGTTCATCTTTTTTTGTGGGATTTTAACAAGTTTGCCAGTTGTCTGTGGTGGTGTCACTGCTTTTCTGTTTGAATTTTGTTCTCTGTAACAGTGCACCTTCAAGAGTTACAGGTTTATTTTGTGCTTCTATTAGTAAATGCAGGGTTCTTTGTTCTTGCGTGTTACCATTCACGACATTTCGAGAAACCGGTTTACCTTTACATTGTCGATCCCAATGTGGGCGAAACTGCTTCTGCGAATATAAAGTGTGAACGTCTCCAATGTCGAATTCCACATAAGCGAACGGCAAAACCTCTCCCTTTTTTGACCCATGGTAGCACTAGTGTGGTGGTGTGGCGCAGCCGGAAATGTTGAAATTCAACATATTTTCGACATTCAAAATTTTCCGTGGTTTCGGTTCACTTAAATGGTTCTATTAAGTGGCCGGTCGATGATGTGTGATTGACGATATAAAGGTAAACCTGAGAAATGCAGATAAGAAACACAAGTGAACCAAGTGAACCAAGTAAACCTGAGAAACCATTTATGAAGGAATGTCAGTGTAACACTATAAAAAAAGAACAGAAATTTCGCAGTGTAGAGGGTGTGAAATTCATTCCTTGAAATATGTTATGCACCTAGTTCATTAATAAAATTCAAACTTTAAAGTATGTACTGCAAAATAATAAAGTAGTAGGTAGTCCACAGTTGAGTTAAAAATGGAATATCCTTTATTGAAACACACAAACAAACAATCCTAGTTGAATATAAGGAAAAGCATTAAAGACATTCATTCATTTATATATAATCAGGTTATTTGGAACAAGGGAGTGGTTACAGAAGGTGGTTCTGTAAAGAGCAATAAAAGCATTAAACTCTGTCCTTTAACTAAGTCCCCCTTCCCTATAACACCATAGTGTAAACTGAGACTGTTCTACTTTAGAACTGAAAATAAAAAGCTGAACAGTTTATTAAGGCTAACCTACTAATCCAGACTTTATTAAGAAACCAGCTAACAAAAAGATGTACTACTAAACATCTGGTCAGAGTAAATGTTAGTAATTTATAAACCAACACTATCTGATCCTGTTCTACTTTTCCCTGTGCTTCCCCTGGTGGTGAACTCCTAGCTCTGTATGTGTATACGTGTATTTATTTACCTATTTGAAGTTTAACTGGATTAAAGGATTTGCTAAGATCCTTTTCAGCCTTGTTTTGGGCCATAAGACAGTATAAAACAAATAGGGTGTATGTTGGCAAACAAAATTCAGAACAATATTTAACAAGTTATATCAGTGCAGATGCTAACAAGGGCAGTGAGTCTCAGGTAAATGTAGGTATAATTTAATAATCAGAAAAATAATATTCGTTAAGTTAAAGAGGTAGTAACACTTTCTGAACTGATTGTAGAGTATTGCATTGAGATAATTTATAATGGGTAACCATTGTCCTTTATGTTCATGTTTAATGTGCTTCTTTGGTCATTTCTTAAATTGATGAGAATATGTAAGGAAGTAATATAGAGTTCATAGAGAAGGAAGGGCATGCCAAGAGGCAGGAGCAAGCATTTAAAGCTTGTTCACAGATAACCTGAGAGAAGGCAGACCTATTTAACCTTATAATTGTACTACTATATAAAGTATTGGAGGACTTTTGTAGAAACAGCTGGTTGGCAAACAGCTGGCAGTATCTATTAATAAGATGTCTGAAGGTTAGTGTCCTCAGTAGAAAAGAAGGCTTAGCCAAGACTGGTAGCCTTTTGACCTTGAATATAGTGTTACAGTGATGTTCAGTAGTGATGGTCAAGTGAATGTATCGGAGTGTGTATTTTGTTTTCCATGGTTTGGAGTATGCTGTTGTTGTGACCTGACATAGGGGCAGTTATAGGTAGAGCAGTTAAGCATTGACAGTAGAAAATTAACATCAGTAGCTTGATGAGCTTAGAGAGTATGAAGGTATTTGTTACTCTTGCCTCTTGTGTCATGTTAGCCAGTATTATTTCAACTTTCTAGGCAAGTGGTAGCTATGTTTATGAAGCGGTTTTATTGGTTGAATACATAGGGGAAATGGTTTACTGTGTAGTCCTTCCTGGGATATAACTAAACTTGGCTTTTTGTGTCACTTTCTGGTGGTTTCAGTTATACTATATATGTATGGATGCTGTCACTTCCTTAGTAACTTGTCAGCTGGTAAAATCAATCCAGACAGAGAGGTACATTAATTAGAAAAGGGTTTCCTTTTGATCTTTTCGTAATGTATGACTGTAGCATGATATGCTTCTCAGCGTATTGCTTAAATTAAACTTGTCATTCAGAAGGTTGGTCTGCAGTCTCTCCCTAGTTTGTGATCTTATGATGGAGAAGCTTGCATGCTTCTACAGTCCTTCTTTGTGTGGACACCCTTGCTAAAATGGGCCATAACATTTTATTTCATTCTGTAAAAATAAATTTGGCAGTAAATTATTTAAAGGCTGTCAAATTGTATTTGAATTTGCTGTCAGAAACCCACACAAACAAAACAGTTAAATAAAAAAAAATGTTTGCTAGCAGACCCCAAAGCTCACTTAGGTAGACCTGCTGTCATCTCACAGGCGTTTTTGAAAACGTATCATTGAATAATATTTGTGTAGAGGCTATTTGAGCGTTACTGGATGTGATGCCCATGCAGTGGCCCAGCAATCACGGAGCCTCAATTCTCACCAGCGAGGGGCGTCCATATAGGGAAAGGATAATAAATACACACACAGTAAAGTACAGTTTCCCTTAAGAGCACACAGAGATCACAGTCAGTCTGGGGCTGGTCTCTCTCTTTCTCTCCAGGTCCCCAATAAGACTCCCCACTGTCACAGCTATAGGGTCCAGATCTCAGCCTAGTGGGCAAGCTAAAACCTCCAGCACCCTCTCTGTCCAACCAGTGCCTCGTGTCCCTGCCCAAGTAGCTGACACACACACACGCACACGCACACACACACACACACACACACACACTTTGAGATACGAGTTATATGCAACCACAAGGACACTCCTGGGGAAGGCTGGCACAGGTTCTCCAGCTATGCCTCTTTTACCCAGAATATACCACTTGCCACCACCCACTAATACTTATTGGCTACTCAAAGGCCCTTTTGAAAGGGTGTCCAATTATACTCTGCGATATTATTATCCAAATGGTAAGTGCAACTGAACAGTCAAGGCTTATTTGGAGTGACTTGGACAGTATCACTATATACGTGCAATGTACTCTTAGAGCTTAAATTATCTCTACACAAAACAGCCACCGTTGAAAGGTTTAAAAATATTTAATAATAAATAATAAAAACACAAGACAATACTTCTTACTTACTTACAGTGCTAGTCAAGCATCCAGAGATCACAGGAAAATACTTAAAATAATACAGTAGAATAGTTCTGACATCAACACAGAAATGCAGTCTAATCTTCCTAATTCCTAGCTTTTCCTAAGAGAAAAAATTAAAGTCTAAGGTCCTACTTACATGCAGACATAGGCAGAGTGGGGAGTTGGATGTTCTCAAGACAAATGCTAAAATGCTCTCATTCTTTCTGTCCTTAAATTGATAACACAGTACCACAGATTCATTTCAGATTACATCATTTCTTTCTGGTTCCCAGGCCAACAGAAGGTCAGAGGTTACTAGCCCTTTTGATCTTGCAGCTGGTCAGGAAGCCAGAGTAATAAAAGAAATTATACATGCAGATTTTAGCTATTAACTCTGGCCTCAAAACAATAGGCAGAATGCCTTTATCTAGACATCTTGACTCCGAGTTTTCGATCAAGGAATTTCGCAGTGCTTGACTTATCAGCTTTATTACAGCAGAGTGCACTGTTGTTACATTTTTGCAGGTCCACGTCTAACAGCATTTTCTTACATTTAAGAGAACAAGCCTGTCGCTTATATTAATATTTACAAATGAGAAAATTATCTACAAAATTCTGTCTAGCTAGGCTGGCAGCCTTCACCTATCTTCACACATATCCCCTCCTGGAGAACTCAAGCTAGTTTTTAAAGTGACCCTTGAAAAACGTTGCTTGAGAGGGTTCTGTTTATCTGAGTATACCTTATCCCATTCCCTGTCTTGAGAGCCCGTCTACATTGGCATTGCTAATCCCACTGTGGTGCTGCACTGACATATCATATGCTTGTAACCCTAGGCTCCATCTTAGCAACTTGGCTTTTTGCTGGTTGGCTCTGGTTAACCATGTTAGGGGATTGTGATCTGTCACTACAGTGAATTTTCTTCCATACAGATAAGGCTGAAGTTTCTACAGTGCCCACACTATGGCTAGACATCCCTTTTCTACAGCTGCATAGCATTCCTCCCTGGGTTGTAGCCTACGAATGAGATAAACCACTGGGTGCTCTTTTCCCTCTGAAGAAATCTGGCTAAGTACAGCCCCTACCCCATGGTTCGAAGCATCCGTGTTTACAACAAATTTGTTGCTGTAATCTAGACTGGCTAACACAGGGTGTCCTCCCAAAACTTCATTAAGCTCCTGGAATGTCTGCTCACAGGCTGTGGTCCACACTGCATTACCTGGCCTATTCTTCCTTGTCACTTCTGTGAGGGGAGCAGCTATGGTACTATAACTGGAGATGAACTTTCTGTGGTACCCTGCTATCCCTAAGAATGCCCTCACCTGCTTTTTGGTAACAGGTGCAGGCCATGCCTTAATGGCTTCTACTTTGGCAGTTCTGGCCTGATCTTACCACTCCCCACTCTATGTCCCAGGTAAGAAACCTCTGCCATACCCACCTGACATTTGCTCAGCTTAATGGTCATCCCTGCCCTCTGTAGTCTGCCCGGCACCTCCCTGACATGTTGAAGGTGCTCTTGCCAGGAATGGCTGTAGACAGCAATATCATCTAGGTAAACAAAGGGAAACCCTCCTGCTAGGATATGCTCTGCCAGCCTCTGGAAAGTTGCTGTGGCATTTTTCATACCCAAAGGACATCTTTGTGAACTCATACAAGCCAAAAGGAGTCACAGAGGCTGACCTCTCTCTAGCACTGGAAGTTAAGGGCACCTGCCAGTAACCCTTGGTAAGATCAGTAGTTGTAAGATACTTAGCCCCAGCCAGCTGCTCTAGGGCTTCATCTGCCTTAGGCATGGGGTAAGCATCTGACTCTGTGTGACCATTTAATTTCCTGTAGACCACACAGAACCTGGTGCTGGCATCCTTCTTTGGAACCAGCACCACTGGGGAGGCGCAGGGACTGTTGGACTCTTGAATTACCCCTAGTTCCAACATGTGCTGTATCTTCTCCCTCAGAGTCTGTTTGACTCTCTCAGGCACCCTATAAGGGGCCTGCCTAATAGGCCTTTGGAATCCTGTATCCACCTGGTGCTGCACTAGGTGGGTACACTCTGGTTTCCTGGTGAACATGTCCCCAAGTTCCTGTAGCACTGCTCGGATTTTTTTTAACCTGGGTAGGAGATAGCTGCTGGGACATTGCTACCTCTTCCACTGAGGTGTCAGTCCGAGCCTCACTGTGGAGATCAGTCACCAGATCTCCCTCAGACTCCTCCTGCAATCTAAGTCTGCAATCTACTGCAAATGCTCAGCATAAGGGCCTCCCTTTCATGGTATGGTTTCATCATGTTAACATGGTACAATTTGTGCTCCTGCCTAGCAGTTCTACCATGTAGTTAACATCACTTACCTTTCTTACCACCTTGTAGGGTCCCTCTCAAGCTGCTTTCAGCTTGTTGTGTCTGACAGGAATGAGAACCATTACCTGCTGCCCTACAGCATACTGTCTATCTCGAGCGTTCCTGTCATACCATACCTTTTCCTGTTGCTGGGCTTCTACCAGGTTCTCCTGAGCCGAGTTCCCTGAGCCTTGTCCTGGGATTTAGGACATATGCCACAACAGACTCCTTGTGAGATTCACACTCGCCTTCCCACTCATCAAGAATTAAATCTAGAGGTCCCCTCATCCTATGCCCATACAGCAACATAAAGGGTGAAAAACCTGTGGATTCCTGGGGATCCTGTCTGTAAGCAAACAACAGATGGGGCAAATATTTGTCCCACTCCCTCTTAAACTGGTCTGTAGCATGGACTTGATTGTAGAGTTTAACCTCTCAACCAGACCATTAGTCTGGGGATGGTAGGGGCTGGTCTTCAGGTGCTTCACCCCACAGTATTTCCACAGACAAGCCAGCAGGTCTGACATGAAATTGGCACCTCTGTCAGTCAGTATTTCTTTTGGGATACCTACCCTGCTGAAAATCTCAAACAAAGTATTTGCCACCTTTTCTGCCTCAATGGAGGACAAAGCCACTGCCTCAGTGTATCTTGTAGCATAATCTACTATCACTAGGATATACTTTTTCCCTGTGGAACTTGGGGTACTCATTCCATAGCTACCCTCTGAAATGGCTCACAGGCAAAGGCATCAAAGGAGTCTCACCTTGTCTAATGCCTTGCCTACCTTTTGGCACTGCTCATGGGTCCTGCAGTTCCCAGTTACATCTCTGGAAATTCCAGGCCAATAGACGTTCTGCATAATACGCCGCTTTGTACGTTTTATGCCCATGTAACCTGCAAAGGGAATATCATGCGCTGTGGCTAGAAGAGCTAGACGGTAGGTTCTAGGCACTATCAACTGCTGTACCCTCTCATCTTCTAGCCCTCCCTCAGGGGTTCACTCTCTATACAGTAACCCTTTGTTCCAGTATACAGATTCCCCCTTCCCTTGAGAATCAGGTGCCTCAATAGCTACCTGCCTCAGGCCTTGCAATGTAGGGTCTGAGAGCTGAGCCTGTCTCAACTGTCTCTTTGTAACCCTTCCCAGCTCCCCTTCCACAGGAAGTCTGGCATCCTCTGACAGTGGTGCCTCACTGTCAGCCTGGGTACTACTACTCATCTCTACCTTTGCAGTCACACTGTCCAAGGGAACATCAGTACCTACAAGCAGCTGTGGCTCACCTTCAGTTTCACTACTGCAGAGTAGCTCCCTCCCTGAAGTAACCACCTCACCAGTCCTGGCTGCAAGTATGTGGTCTGTCTGTGTCTCCCCCAGGCTACCAGACTCACATGCTTGTCTCGAAGCCTGACTGCGTGTAACTGCACTAACACATAGTACTGCCTCATCAAAATTCTTCCCTATCAGGACATCTGCAGGATGGTAGTTCAGTATCGCTGTTATCTCAAGACAACCTACTATTGGCATTTTGTCTTCCCCACTTACTGGCTCCCTCACCTTTTGTTCCCCACCTTGCCTCCATGGACATCTGTATGCCACATGGCCCCACTGGTTGCATTTAAAACATTTAACCCTAGGTCCTGGACATGTATCTGGACTAGTGGCTTCCCCTGCTACTGTCAGATTCTGTTGGGGCAGTCTGTACTGCCCACCATGGGTTCCTTTAGACCTATGAGCAGTACTGGGGTCCCTTTCCTGTGCTGGGGCGCCCTGCTTGCTAGGTATAGGTCTCCCTTCTTCCCCAACTCATCTGAAGTAGCACATTGTCTATCAGCTAACCAGATCCTCATGTCCTCAGGCAAAGTGCTAAGGGCTTGTTCCCTCACCAAAAGGTCTGCCAGCCCTTCAAAAGTGATGACCTGACATCTACTCGCTCACCTATGAAAATAAGTACTCAGTTCAGCAACATATTCACACACACTTTCATCTGCCTTGCATCTATGCTCACAAAACTTTTTCCTGTACAGTTCAGGTGTTAGCTTAAAAATTTCTAACAAGCAGTTCTTAACCGTAGTGTAATCAAAACATTCCTGATCAGAAATTTTAGACAACACAGATACAGCTTTACCATGGAGTAAGGGGGTCAGGAACCGTATCCAGAGCCTTTGGTCAACATCATACTCTCAAACATATGAATGAAACTATCAAATTTATCCCCCTCTTTTAACTGTGGAAGAAATTTACTGACCTTTTCTGCTTCTGTGGTCCAGTTACTCCCTTCCTCATTACCTCCATGATGCTGGCGAAGAGTCAGCATCTCCTTTTCATGCTGCCTGTCCTTTTCCTCCGCTTCCAGGCATAGCAGTTTCTCATTCTCCTCAGCCTGCAAACGTCACAGTTTCTCCTTGTCCACACTCTCTAGATGTCAGTCTCACAGCTGCTCCTATTTCCAAACGTCTGGCCTCCAACTCAAGTCTCTTTAGCTCCAGATGGATTTTTAAGTCCTTTGCAGAAAGGTTGAAATGTCCATTCTCTGAGTGTGGTACATCTCTACTGCCATTCTGATCGTCTTCCTGGTTGTTGTTTTCTGATGCAGTTGTGACCAAAGCTGTAATCATGTCTGCTTTAGTCATGTTTCCATGCACCAGTCCCCTAGCCTGGCACAGCTGGCTCCTTGTCAGGTTTCCATACTCCTCTGCTGACATGCTGCCTGCTCTCTCTGACTAACTAAGCTAACAAAAGACATAAAACAATTGTGATCGTTACTTTGAGTATTCGCTGCATGGCTGATTTAGAGTACAAAACACCTTCAGTGATCACTGTACACAAGCTACAGGAATTCACACTACCCACATCACTACAAGCCAATTAGTATTTGCCAACAAATTAATATGTGGTGTGGATATCCCACCACTGCCAAACAATTAATATGTGACGCCGGTGCACTGGCCCAGCAATCAAGGAGCCTCAATCCTCACCACTAACACCCATGAGGGGTGTCCATATAAGAAAGGATAATAAATACACACACAGTAAAGTACAATTTCTCTTAAGAGCACACAGAGATCACAGTCAGTCTGGGGCTGGCCTCTCCCTTTCTCTCCAGATCCCCTATAAGACTCCCCACAGGCACAGCTATAGGGTCCAGATCTCAGCCTAGTGGGCAAGCTAAAACCTCCGGCACCCTCTCTGTCCAACCAGTGCTTCATGTCCCTGCCTAAGTAGCTGACACACACACACACTTTGAGATAAGAGTTATATACAACCACACAGACACTCCTGGGGAAGGCTGGCTGGCACAGGTTCTCCAGCTGTGCCCCTTTTATCCAGTCTATATGGTAGTACCACTTGCCACCACCCACTAATACTTATTGGCTACTCAGAGGCCTTTATGAAAGGGTGTCCAGTTATACTGTGCAATGTTATTATCCAAATGGTAAGTGCAACTGAACAGTCAAGGCTTATTTGGAGTGACTTGGACAGTATCACTATATACATGCAATGTATTCTTAGAGCTTAAATTATCTCTACACAAAACAGCCACAGTTGAAAGGTTTAAAAATATTTAATAATAAATAATAACAACACAAGACAGTACTTCTTACTACACAGTGCTAGCCAAGAGTTCAAAGATCACAGGAAAATGCTTAAACTAATGCAGTAGAATAGTTCTGACATCAACACAGAAAAACACTTAATCTTCCTAATTCCTAGCTATTTCTAAGAGAAACACTAAAGTCTAAGATCCCACTTACATACATACACAGGTAGAGTGGTGAGTTGGATGTTCTAAAGACAAATGCTAAAATGCTCTCATTCCTTCTGTCCTTAAATTGATAACACAGTACCACAGATTCATTTCAAATTACATCATTTCTTTCTGGTTCCCAGGCTAACAGAAGCTCAGAGGTTAATAGCCATTTTTATCTTGCAGCTGGTCAAGAAGCCAGAGCAATAAAAGAAATTATACATGCAGATTCTAGCCATTACTTCTGGCCTCAAAACAATAGGCAGAATGCCTTTACCTAGACATCTCAGCTCCGAATTTTATATCAAAGAATTTCACAGTGCTTGACTTATCAGCTTTGTTACATTTTTGCAATTCCACATCTAACAGCATGTTCTTCCACTTAAGAGAACAAGCATGTGGCTTATATTAATATTTACAAATGACAGAATTATCTACAAAATTCTGTCTAGCTAGGCTGGCAGCCTTCACCTATCTTCACACTGGATACTTTTGCAAGACACCATAAGGTTGATATGATCTCAGGATACAGGTCTTCCTTCAGTGCCATCATAACATGGGATATTCTTTATGAGGGTCCATCTAAGAGGTTTAGCAAGCAATTCTGTCCTCTAGGTCATAAGGATGAAACTTTAATCTCACATAACAAATATGTACGTACTATAATAACAGGTCTTGCATTGACATGTCCATTCTTATTGTCATTGCTGCTCACCTTCTCACAACTTCTGTTTTGGCTGGCCTGGTGTGTGGTTCATGAACCATTTATTTCCTTGGGTTATGTTGTATTGTTTACACTGACTTTGGATATCTTCGAGGATCTGGAGGGGGGTCTTGTTAAACACAGTATTGTGGATAATGGGGGGGGGGGATTTCCTAGGAAAATTATCTTGCAAATCTTAGACCTTTAGGTAATAAAGATTGAACTGTGTTACGTAGCATGCCTATATGATTAACCAGAGTAAAGCCTACAAATGAAGGGTGCAGGTTTTCATTTGATATAGATCAGTGTTCATTGTCTGGTAGAGCAGGTATTTAATGATATGTCACAGATATTACAGAAATGACAGTACCTACATTTTTCTTTTTTGGGAAGAATTAAATTCTTGAAGTTAAAATTTGTGGTAGGCATATTTTACCTGATTAGGAATTTGGTTTATATACAGTAAATCTGTGTAGTCTGGAGAAAGTTTAGTTGGAACGAGAAATATGCACATATTCCCATGAGAGGCCTTAATTGCTGATCAGAAGTATATGGGCTAAAAATATAGAAGCCTGGAATTATGGTTTTGCACAGCTGTAGATAAGATGTAATGACTGGTAATCTGGCATGCATTAGATTTATTTGATTCTAAATGGAAAACTAGATTTTTATTTTTCATTGCCTTTGCTACTTGTGATTTCTTAAATTCACAAGTCTATACTGTTCATTTTTATTTTAATTGTGAAAACATATAAGCAGGAATTAATGTTGATTCCATTCCAGTGATATCAGCAGCCTTTATATTGCTACATTCTGCAGTCTGTTAAATCGGTTACTAATATTCTTAAAAGTGAAAGAGTAGTATAACACATTCAGTCAGGTATAAACATTTTTATTGAAGGATTTGGTCAGATCATATTCTGTGTTCCCTATCTTGTTAATAGGTTACTTATAAGGGAAAAGCTGGTATTTAGTTTAGTCCAGGAGAACTCCTTAAAATATGGCTAACATGTATAAAACAGAGATGTTATGTCACCTATTAACTAAATTGTACAACAGAGTGTACGCTTAGCTTATTGGACACCTGCTACAATGAGCTGGGAAGAGAACAACCAGAAACAATGTTGGTATGGACTTGATCTCATTGATGCTTTGTTATATTTTGGTGGGTTTGCTGTAAGATTTACTTTAGTGAAAAACCCACAAAGGTTTTGAGGGAATCACTACTTCCAATTTATTTATGTTATGATAAATTGATTTTAGAGTCCAAGTTCCTTCTGTGTTTCTTTTACATGTTTGGAGGAGACTTTTTGAAATCCATTACGTTTGAAAATATTGCCAGTAGTTGAGTAGGACAGGTGGTAGGAGAGTAAGCTGTATTGTTTCGGCCTTACTTTCTATGTCTATTTCAACTGTCTTGCTTTGTTTAATTTTTCATCTTTAGACCTTATTTTTCTTTCTGTTTAATGTTTTGTCTTCAGACTAAAATTATTAAAAACTGAGTGAGTGAATGAATGGAAATTTCAAGTTGGATACATGCAGGGTGTTCTTTGAGTTGCAGACTTTGTGTACTTTGCTTGGAGATCATTTTGTTCTGTTTGCAAAGCCATGCCAAGCCATTTCACTTTGAATGTTTGACCCTTACTTAGATCCTGTACTAATGTGTTCCAGGTAATTCACAATATTTCTTTAAAAAGTGAGTTTGTCTTTTCATATTTTTTTTAAGTAAAGTAAAGCCACCTTTACACCTTGTTTCTTAACTAGTAACTTAGTGAGTAGTTTGTACATTGGCAGTCCCTCAGTCCTTCTGCCTATCACCTGTATTGGGGAGTTCATTAACAAATCAGCCACTGTTAAGACATTAGTCTTTTGCTGGTAAGTTGAAACAGTGCATTCAGAAGCTGATGTAGTGTACATTGTTTTCTTCAGGCAATCCGAATAGAGACATAGAAGTGTTGCAGTGTACTGTGCGTAATATCTTGTTTTCACACTCTTCCAAGTGTGCTTGCTAAGGTGAACGTTCTCCATGGACATGAATTCTTGAACTGGTTTTATGCTGTATCTTTTTCCTCTTCCTCCTGGTTACAAATTAAAGAAGTAATTGTAAGCCATTATATCATTCCTCCTCTGCTGTGAAACACTGACAGCTTTTTCTGATTAAAGATGTGTTTCTTTGCTTTTAGTTAGATGTGTTTGCAATGCACATTTTTATCTAGTGTGTGTAAAAATGGTAGGTCCTGGAGCTGTAATGATTAGGGGTCTAAAGAATCATTTGCAGAGATAATTTGCAGTTTCATTGTAGTACAAATCACCCGTCTCATTTTTATGTCTGGTACATAAAATAGACTGTCGTATTATAACGTCTAGACAGAAGATTTGATTGCAGTAGGTCTTCATCCTCTGTATATTTTTCATCGGTTCCTTGATACAGACATGCCTTTTTGAAGGTGAGGCTGTGGGTATACAATATGTGATGTACAGCAGAGCTTTTTCATGTCTTACTTAATAACCCAAATTATAATGTGAAATTGATTATGGCTTACTCAGACGACAAACTGTTTTGGTGGAACTCTGCTTTGTGTAGAGCACTTAGTACCTGTAGATTTTCATTTCATACCAAGTAACAGGTAAGCAAATAAATGACTAGGAATTACTCATCTGCTAAGTTTTGTAAAACCGATCTGTTTAATTTTCTGAGCTCAGAAAAAAAAATGCTTCAAAATGTATGCCCTGCAGCACATTTTTTTTGTTTAGAAAAATTGAGTTTTTAATCTTAGATTTATTTTAGAGAGAATAACATACACCTTCAGGGATGCATGGATCATGCGATCCCAAATAAAACCAAGACCCAATCCTCCAAAGGCAGACGTCCTGTCTGGTGGACCCCAGCCATAAACAAACTATACAATAGAAGGAGGAAGCTACTAAATGATAGAGCAAAATCCCAAAAAGGGAAGGCATCACTGATCAGTATTAGCAAAAAACTACGGGCACACATAAAATTGTCTAAGGCCAGCTTCGAGAGAAAAATTGCACAGGACACTAAGGATAATCACAAGGCTTTCTTTAGTTATGTTAGGAACCCGGGTGGTAATTCCCAGATATGCTCAGAATTAGTCCAAAATGACAAAAATACACCGAACCCACAGACATTGCCAACATCCTAGCAGACAGGTTCAGCGCAAACTCCCCTCCCACCAAAGGGCAAATATCTATCCCAGCAGAGTGCTGCCCCTGACATCTCAGATGCTCAGGTAAGAGCCCTCTCCAAAGCAAAAACACAGCATCAATGGGACCAGGCGGTGTCCCGGGCTGCGTCCTACATGAACTCAAGAAGAGCTAAACCCAAACATAAAACTACTGTTCAATCTCAGCCTTACTACAGGATATGTGCCCAAAGAGTGGCATACAGAAACAGTGGTCCCTCTCCATAAAGGTGGTGCCTCAGCGGATCCTGGAAACTATCGCCCCATAAGCCTGACTAGCTTGGTCTGCAAAGCTATGGAAAGGATCATCATGGACCTCATAAATAAAGATATTGGGGACCTACAAACACTGGATCCTACCCAGTTCGGCTTTGTTAAGGGCAGATCCTGCCTCTTAAACCTGGTTGATTTCTTTGAAACAGTCACCAAGGCCATTGGCGAGGGAAGGTGGTCCACACAGCCTACCTGGACCTCATAAAAGTCTTCGATACAATACCCCACTCGGGCATTATAGATAAGCTCACCAGCTTAAATATAAACCCCTATGTCACTAGATGGATTGCAAACTGGCTCAAGGGACAGAACCCACATGGTTAGAATTGCTGGAGCCATGTCAGACTCCAAACCAGTTACAAGTGGTGTCCCACAAGGCTCAGTCCTGGGACCTCTCTTGTTCGGTATATATTTCTCGGAGGTACAGGCCAACACGGAAGGACTGTGGCTGACCAAGTTCGCAGATGACTGCAAACTGGGCGCCATAATTGACTCTCCAGCCGACACAAGCATCCTCCAAAAGGGCCTCATAGAAACAGACAACTGGTGCCAGAGCCATGGCTTCAAGCTAAATGCCAAAAAATGTATAGTCATCCCCTTTGGCAAAAACAAAGTGCCCACAAATTACCACATAGGTGGTAATCCATTAAGTACAAAAGTAATTAGGGACCTGGGGACCCAAGTTGATAGCAATCTCTCATTTGACAACCACGTGGCCAAAGTGGTTAGAAAAACATTTTATATAGCCCACCTGTTCATGAAGGGATTCACATCTAGATCAGGGGACATCATCGTGCCTCTTTACTCATCCCTCATCAGACCCATAATTGAGTACAATGCCCCTTTTGGGATGTACCTTACCAGACACCTGCAGCAACTGGAAAGACCCCAAAAGTACCTCACCAAGAGGATCAAAGGGCTCAAACAGATGCCATGTGCTGCCCGGTTAAAGAAACTCCAGCTCTACACAGTGGCATACCGCCTGTTCAGAGGCGATCTGTGCCTGACGTATAAAGCCATGTCCAACCCGGAATTAATGGACATGCTGCACCTCAGAAAATCCAAATCCCATCGAGCTCTGGCTCGACACTTGAACCTCAGCACTGAAATAAATAGTACATGCTGGAGGGACAGATTCATAACCCAGAGGCTCCCTTCACTCTGGAATAAAATCCCAGTCCAGGTTAGGCAGAGTCCCTCATTGACTCTCTTCAAGAGGAATCTTGATGAGTGGATGGGAGATCGTAGGTTTACCCCGGGTATCACTTCTGTGTCACTGTTAGACAGAGGCACAGTATACTAACTTTCTCGAAAAGGGCATAGCAAAATAAATTTAAAATGGGTGGCGAAAGCCAAACACATTCTGGTTAGGCTTATAAATGCCCTAGGGCAGATAGCCTAGTATGAACCTATAGTAGGAAAAAATTCTTTGTCCATGAGATTTCAAGAAAAAAAAATGTTTGAAAGTACCTGCATATTGCTTACATTTGCTTTATTTTGTGTTTCTTTACCTTTTGTCTGAAGTTTTGCAGTGTTTTCATGGTTGTGTGTATGTACTGTTGGTTTACTTTACAGTTGTTGCATATCACTACTGTGATGGAAGCTGAACTATCAGCCATTTTGTTTTTCATGTGAAAGTGGACAGAATATGTAAAAAATAAAATAAGGAGCAGAAATGGTAAAGGCCATTGACTATATATGCGGTTTTACTGAAACAGATGTTACATAGTTAAAGAAAGCAGGCAGTACTTCGATCATCTTAATAATAGCAATAATAAGAAAAACTCTAGTATACTTAATGTGATGATAATATGGAAGTATTTATGGAACATATGATTTTTTCTTTCTGACAGGGAACTCAAAAGAAGACCATGCAAGAGGAAATTGCATCCATTCTCCGAGAACGGATAATGGTTTTAGATGGCGGGATGGGGACCATGATCCAGAAGTATAAACTTGAAGAAGATGATTATCGTGGTGTTGAATTCAAGTATCATCCCAGATGTTTAAAAGGGAACAATGACCTCCTAAGCATAACACAACCGGACATAATCTACACAATTCACATGGTATGATTGTAACTATATGAATGTGAATTATCAAAGGGTTGCATTTACCACGTTAGTTGGAGGCTGTATGAAAAATTGCTGGTATTTGAATATTTTCAAAAAAGTAATTGTAATTGTGTACAAGGGGTAGACATGGAGAGTAGGTCAGTTGTGCACTGGCAAACTATGTGATTTATGAGCCCTTGGCCAAGTCATATATTTGTCAGCAGAGATCATTGCAGTGCAGAAGAACTCAGAGTTCCTGTCAAGTGAGGAGAGTACATGGGTATAGACCTCTGCACAGAGAGTTGTGTATGCAGGAAAAGTAGAATTCCCCACGGAAACTTTGCTTTGAACTGTTAGTGTTGTTTTGAGCAACAGTTTTCATTCATAGGTTCATAGGTTTATACTAGGCTATCTGCCCTAAGGCATTTATAAGCCTAGCCCAGAGTTTTTGTGGCTTACACCCCTTATGTTAAAAAATACTGTGCCCATTAGTTTGTTGTGCCTCTGTCCAGCAGTGACACAGAGATGATTCCTGGGGGAAACCTACGATCTCCCATCCACCGGTCAAGATTTCTCTTGAACAGAGCCAGCGAGGTGCTCTGCCTCACATGGACCGGGACTTTATTCCACAACATAGGGAGTCTCTGGGTGACAAATCTATCCCTCCAGCATGTCCTATTTATATCCGTGCTAAGGTTTAAGTCGCTTGCTCTAGTGGATCTGGTAGATTCGGATTTTTTGAGGTGGAGCATGCCCATTAATTCTGGGTTGGACATGGCCTTGTATGTCAGGCACAGGTCACCTCTGAACAGACGGTATGCGACTGAATAGAGCTGGAGTTTCTTCAGTCTGGCAGCATATGACAGATTTTGGAGTCCCTTTATCCTTTTGGCGAGGAACTTTTGGGGTCTCTCCAATTGCTGCAGGTGTCGGATGAGATACATCCCGAATGGGGCATTGTACTCGATCATTGGTCTGATAAGTGAAGAGTACAGGGGAACAATAACCTCACTTGATCTGGATGTGAATCCCTTCATGATCAGGTGGGCAATGTAGAAGGTTTTTCTAACCACTTTAGCAATGTGAGTGTCAAAAGAAAGGCCACTGTCAACCTGGGTCCCCAGGTCCCTGATAACCTCTTCTGTGCTTAGTGGATTGCCACCTATATGGTAGCTTGGGGTTACCTTGTTTTTCCCGAAGGGTATGACTATACATTTTTGGCATTTAACTTCAGGCCATGGCTCTGGCACCAGCTATCAGTTTCCGTGAGACCCCTCTGAAGGATATCTGTGTCCGATGTACTTTCCACTTTGGCTCCCAGTTTGCAGTCATCTGCAAACATTGTCAGCCATAGTCCTCCTATGTTAGCCTGTACCTTCTGAGAAGTAGATGCCGAACAACAGGGGGCCAAGGACTGAGCCCTGTGGGACACCACTTGTGACCGGCTTGGAGTCTGACATGGCGCCAGCTACTCTAACCCTGTGGGTTCTGTCCTTTAGCCAGTTTGCAACCCATCTTGTGACATATGGGTTTACATTTAAGCTGGTAAGTTTCTCTATAATACCCGTGTGGGGTATTGTGTCAAAAGCTTTCGCGAGGTCAAGGTAGGCTGTATGGACTGCCTTTCCCTCATCAATGGCCTTGGTGACTGTTTCGAAGAAGTTGACCAAGTTCAAAAGGCATGATCTGCCCTTGACAAAGCCAAACTGGGTCGGGTCCAATGTCTGCAAGTCCCCTATGTCTTTGTTTATGAGTTCCATTATGATCCTCTCCATAGCTTTGCAGACCAGGCTTGTTAAGCTTATGGGGCGGTAATTACCAGGGTCTGTAGAGGCACCGCCTTTGTGGAGTGGGACCACAGTTGCCGAACGCCACTCCTTGGGCACGTATCCTGTGGTAAGGCTAAGATTAAACAGCTGCCTTATGTGCGGGTTTAGTTCCTCATTGAGTTCGTGTAGCACACAGCCGGGGACACCATCCGGTCCCAATGATGCTGTGAATTAGCATTAGAGATAGCAGCTTTCACCTGCGCATTGGAGATGTCTGGGAGGCTGCACTCCGCTGGTATAGTTATCTCTCCTTTTGGGGAGCGGGGTGAAGTTTGCACTGAACCTGTCTGCCAGTATGTTGGCAATGTCTGTGGGTTCAGTGATTTTTGTATCATTTTGGACTAATTCTGAGCATATCTGGGTGTTTCCACCCAGGTTTCTAACATAGCTGACGAAGGCCTTATGATTGTCTTTTGAATCTATGGCAATTTTTCTCTCAAAGTTGGCCTTGGATGATTTTATGAGAGCTCGTATTTTTTTACTAATAATGATCAAAGGTGTCTTCTCTTTTATGGATTTTGCTCTATCATGTAACAGCTTTCTCCTCTTATTGTAAAGTTTGTTTATGGCTGGGGTCCACCAGACTGGACGTTTGCCCTTGGTGGAAAGAGTCTTGGTTTTATTAGGGATTGCCTGATCCATGCAGTCCTGGAGGTGTTCGTAGAAGGCATTTGTAAGGGCTTCTGCAGCTTGGGTTGTGGTTTCCACTGGCTCGGGGGCCTTGAAGGATACCACACCAGTCTTGAGTAGTGTGAAGTTTGCTTTAGAGAAGTTCTTCACTGTGGTCTTTTTTGTTTGGGGTGGGGGCAGGATGTGGATATCCACTGAGATTAGTTTATGATCTGATATCACCAATGAGGGATATACTTCCGGTGTGGAGCATTTTGTCCCCATGTTTGTGATAATGAGATCTAGTATATTTTCTCCTCTTGTGGGAACGGTGACTAGTTGTTCCATGGCATTTGAATTTATGGACTCCAGGAACCTTTGGGCTAGAAAGTTTGGGCTTGAGTAATGTTCCCAGTCTATATTTGGGTAGTTGAAGTCACCCAATATAATGGTGTTTGGAGATACACTTATACCCTCCAGTGTCTTCAGGAAGGCTGTGTGGGGTTCCTGAGTTTGAGAGGGTGGCCTGTAGCATGCTACAAATTATAGAGCAGTTTTGCCTATGGTTAATTGCACCGGGATGGTTTCCGATGCTTCGTGCGTTGCCACCAACCTGGAGGTGTGGGTATCCTTGATGAATATGGATACACCCCCTCCTTTTGTGGTGTGGTCCGGGTTTTGGGGCGGAGCATGATATGAGGTAAAACCTGATAGTGCCGGTGTGCTCTCAGGAGCCTTGAACCAGGTTTCAGTCACAGCACAGACATCGATGTTCTCCATACTGAGAAGGGCCTCGAGTGCGTGCATTTTGAGATTTAGACTTCTGGCATTGAGCAGCATTACCCTTAGTTTCTTCCCATTTTTGTTTTCTAGGGTGGTAGGTTTAGAATTTGAGCCTTGCCTAAAAAGGCACTATGGGGTGGCAAGAGCCTTAGCCAATATCCGGAATCCCAGGGGTGACAGGTGCAAGCCGTCCCTTTCGAAGCAGCGTGGCTTGTCAAGCATGTCATCCCAGGCAGACAGACACTGGATCCCCTTTGAATGACACCAGAAATTAAGCCAATTGTTAAAGCTGATCATCTTGTCTCTATGTTGTGGCATCATTCTTGGTGAAGGAAGGATGCTGCTCAGGGTCAGGGTCATACCTGCCTGGGCTACATAATCAGAGAGCTCCTCTATGTCTCTTTTCATGTAGTCCAGGGAGGTACGTCTCAGGTCGTTCACACCAGCATGGACAATGATTGTGTCATATTTGTACTTGCTGTGGAGTGACCCGACTGCTTGTGTTATGTGGCGGATTCTAGTGCCCGCTAGGCAGCTTACTGTGACCCTCTCCTTGTTCAGCCTGGTGAGTGGGACATCAGTGTGTCTGACTATGGAGTCACCTATGACAAGTATGTTTGGTGTTGTATTTGGCCTTAAGGGCTGTGACTGCTTTGCACACTGATTTTGTGTTTTATGTGTTGCCTGTGGTGTGTCATGAGGTGGCGGTTGCTTGGGTGTCTGCTGTTTAGGTAAATTTTTGCTCAGAGCCTCCGAGTATGTCTTTGTGTGTTTATGTGTTTGATTCATTGTTGTGATAGCTTTATGTGAGACTGGATGTCCTTCAAGGATGCATCTGCAGTCCTAACATATGGGTTGTCCTGCCTCAGGCAGCCCTTCGGTCGGCCGGATTCCAAAGTCTGGGTCTGGTCCCGGCTGATGTCGCACTTCACCCGATGTCATAGCTGCTGTGAATTGGGTATAAAGGCATCAGCCGACGCCATTTTCCTCAGTCTTTCTTGCCGCGTGGTGCCCGAAGCAGAAGCTGTTCGCAAGTGCCGGTCGGTCAGATCCAGAGATTTCTACTACCGAAGACTTCTAAAAAGCTAAGTACCCCGTTGGGGACTCTTTCTTGCCTCAGCCGATGTCAGAAAAAGTAAATAATTGTTTAACTTGTGGGAAACAAATACCTCATAAG
>NC_056727.1:828346181-828348681 GCF_019279795.1 Protopterus annectens | reverse complement strand
GTGCTCTCAGTTAGGAATAACTATAAATTTCGACAAGTCTGCGTTGTCTCCATTGCAGCATATCTCCTTTATCGGAGCAGATTTAGACACCACCACCATGGTAAAATTGCCACTGGACAGAATAGTCACTCTTTGACAACAGGTATCAGACTTTCTGATGAGAAAAAAAAAGTGCCAGCCTCTCAAGTGTTGAACCAGCCTCTCAAGTGTTGAAACTACTAGGTACTATGGCAGCAACGCTCATAGCAGTTCCTCTGGGGCGTATGCACATGAGAATACTTCAATGGTTACTCTTCACCCAGTGGTATTACCAACAACTTCCAATGTCATTCTTGATAATGATTACAGATTCATACAGAAAGGATCTTCAATGGTGGTTGACCAGCCGTCATGTAACAGTAGGTCGCCCTTTTGTTCTTCCCCTGCCATCAGCCACGGTGACCACGGGCGCTTCTCTGATAGGGTGACGGGGGGGGGGCTTTTTTAGGGAAGAACAGCCCAAGGCACCTGGTCAGAGACAGAGTCACATTTGCACATCAATGTCCTGGACTTGAGAGCGGTACTTTTGGCGTTGCAGTATTTCCACGACTCTCTACCTCTGAGGACGATTGCGATCCAGACCGACAACATGTCTGTGGTCTGGTATATCAACAAGCAAGGGGGAACTTACCCCTTATGTCGAGAGGCCCTGAGAGTTTGGCAGTGGGCTGTATCCACCGGGAGCTTACTGATAGCAATGCACATCTCGGGGAAATACAGCGTGATTGCTGACAAACTGAGCAGAGCCATTCTGATGCTGCACGAGTGGTCCTTCAAAGACGAGGTTGCAAGATAATTTTCCACAGATGGGGCCAGCCTTGCTGCGACCTGTTTGCATCCCCTATGAATGCCAAATGCAGAAGCTACTTTGCCCTGAATCCCCCACCAGGGGACAGCCCAAGGGATTCACTTGTACATGATTGGCCTCTGGGACTCCTATATGCCTTTCCCCAATTCCCCTGATTCCAAAATTCTTGCAGAAAGCCAAAGCCCTGGGGAGGACTGTAATTTTAATAGCCCTGTTTTGGCCTCGACAGATTTGGTTCCCCTTCCTTCGACTCTACCAACTGGAGAAACCTTGGATTCTGGACCCAGTTCCAGATCTACTGACGCATTCATCAGGGTCTCTTCATCCTTCTCTTCATTCTCTCAGATTGACAGCTTGGCTGCTCCAATTCCCAACTTAGCCAGGTCACACGATTTCTCCTCGGAGGTACAGCATATCCTTGTATATCCTCATAAAGCTTCCACCAGAAAGTTGTACGCCAGCAAATGGAAGCAATTTGCTTTTTGGGTTTCCCAAAATTAATATTGACCCTTGCGTCACCCCAATTGCTAGCATTTAGGAATTTCTGACAGCTTTTTAATGAAGATGCTGCAGCTGCCACTAAAGGAGTACAATTGGCTGCAATTTCGAATTTTCACCTTGGATCTGAAGGTTCTAACCTAATGTCTCACAGACTATGTAGGGCCTTCTTAAAAGGTATCATACATCTTAGACCGCCTGTTAGACAGCCTTTTACTCCCTGGAATCTGAATTTTGTGTTATCACAGATTATTCTTCCTCCCTTTGAGCCTGCATCATCCTGCCATTTAAAATGTCTCTCTTGGAAAACTATCTTCTTGGTAGCCCTATCTATCAAACCCCCATATTTGGTGTTTCACCCTGACAGAGTGTCACTGAGGACTAACCCTTCCTTCCTTCCAAAGGTATGTTCGGAGGCTAACCTGAATCAAACTATTGAACTCACAACTTTCTTCAGTAACCATTCTAACAAGATGAAGTATATGTTGCGTAAGCTTGATGTTCACAGGCAATTAAGATTCTATTTGGACAGAACAAAAGAATTTAGAAAACCAGAACAACTCTTTGTTTCTCATGCTGACACAAAGAAAGGGCTACCAGTATCCAAAGTTATTCTTTCCAAATGGTTAACTGATTGCATAAAATTCACATATTCCTCAGTGAATTAACCATTGGAATGTAGCGTGAAAGCAAATTCCACTAGGGCTGTTTCTACTTCCTCAGCTTATGCGGCTAGGCTGCCTTTGGACACTATATGTGCAGCTGCCACTTGATGTAAGCCGAATACCTTCATCACGAACTACAGAGTAGATAGGGCCTCCAGGGACAGGACTTCCTTTGGTCCCACTGTCCTGAGGAAGGGGTTGGGAGGGTGGCCTAATGGTTAAGGTGTTTGCCTTACAAACACAAGGTGCAGGGTTCGAGTCTCACAAGGGATAATTGGCTAAGCTTAAAATGGCTCACAAGGGCAGCTAGCTTAGTACTAATCTATGAACCTATCTATGAACCTATACTCCCGTGAGCCACCCAGGATTAGGGTGCTTGGGACGCTACCCATGTGTAAAAATGAATGGTGAGATTGAACAACTTCACATAAAGAAGTTATGTACTTACCATAACGTTCCATGTGAGTTGTACATCTCGCCTTCATTCTTA